>NC_135418.1:28844024-29014024 GCF_051991245.1 Festucalex cinctus | reverse complement strand
ATATTAAAATTAATTTAATATTTATTTAGTATTTATTTACTTTTGCAATGTTACACAAAAAATTGTGTCAAAGTTTATAAAATGAAAGAATTGACTATGTAACTAACTGACATGTGTGCCAATTTTGTTTAAGAATTTAAGAAATTTGTTCACAGAAAGTTATCTCTGTTAAGAAGACTTTTTTATTTTTTTATTTTTTTTTTATTTTATATACTAAAGTACTCATTGTTAAGAAGACACCAGTTTTAAATATTGTGTTTCAGTGATGGTACAAAACGAAACTATTTTCTTATTGAAAAAAACATCGGTTTATGTCTCGAGTAGTTTTATCGTAGATTTATTATTACCTGACCAATATATCGATAATGGCGGTATCATCATATCGTCAGATAATTGTTATCATGAGCCTTGTATCGCATATCATATCGTATCGTGAGGTACGCAGAGGTTCCCCACCCCTAACATCAACGTTCACGTCAGCACACCTCGTCGCTGTGGTTAATCAGCAGGTAGAGGATCTTGAGTGCCGCCAACCCGGCGTCTTCCAGGCCGACGGCGCTCGCGTCCGCCTCGTCCGGCCTCTGCGCTCCCGTGGCGGCGGGGCGGCGTTCCGCCAGAGACCCGGCGGCCTCGCCCCGCGCGTCCAGGTACTGGCAGAGGTGGGATAGGTGCATGTCCAGCAACGGGAGGAGAAACACAGCCCCGGGACATCTGCGTACACACACATATCGAATGTTTATTTTTTATTTCTTTTAGTATTTAGTGGTGTCTGGTTGGTGCTGGAGTTCACTCGTCTTCATCTTTCTTTCCTTTGATCTTTCCTCTGATCTCCTGACCTTCTGAACTTCACGACTCTGACGAGACTTAAGTATCCGGTTAAGGTAAAGGGTATGGGATTTTTTTTATTAGGTGAATTCATGAGCACAAAAAAAAAAAAAAGAAAAAAAGAAAAGAAAAAGAAAAGCACAATGATGATGATATGTTGAATCGGTAAGACCGAATGAACAATACTGGGGGGAAAAAAAAAACAAAAAACTTTTTTTTTTTTTTAGTATCTCCCTTGACGGTACTAAAAAAAAAAAAAAGTAGTTGAACAGTCAAAATTGTTAATTTTTTTACATTTTATTTTAATTAATAAGAAGTTCATGTTTTAAAAATATAAAACATGTTTTGGTTGTCAAATTAGTTATTTTGTAAAAAAAAAAAAAAAAAAAAAAAAAAAAAAAAAAAAAAAAAGAGCAATGATGATATGTTGAATCGGTAAAACTGCCAAATGAACAAAAATGAACAATACTGAAAAAAAAAGAAAAAAAATCTTTTCAGTATCTCCCTGAAGGAACTTAAAAAAAAAAAAAAAATATATATATATATATATATATATATATATATATATATATATATATATATATATATATATATATATATATAGTTGAACAGTCAAAATTCATTCTTCATTCGTTTTTTTTTTTTTTTTATTAATAAGAAGTTCTTGTTTGTAACAAGAACAAAATGTTGATGTTGAAATAAAAACATCTTTTGGTTATCAAATCCCTAGTAATTGGCGTACCCGTGTTCTTGCTGGGCCTGGGTTGCCGCAGGTTGACTTTGAGTCAGCATGTTGAGCCCCGTTAAAGCCAAACTCTGGATCGGACTGAGCGTCGCTCGGGGGGCTTCGCCTCGACTCCTGCCCGCACCGGCCGACCTGCACATAAGCACAGAAACATCAGTTAAAAGCTCAAGGTAAATAAAAATTTGACACATCCCTTCACATCAACACGTGCACGTGTGTGTTTTACTTCAAGTCTGCGGCCGAGTTTGGCTTGGCCGTCAAGCAGATGTCACTCGGGCTGACGGACAGCAAGTGCGAGAGGCAAAGGCTGCTGGGAGAGAGAGGCTGCTGCAGCAACAAGCCCAGCAGGACTGCACCTGAGGGGCAACAAGTTGGAAGTTTCATCACGGACAACCACTCGCCTCGGTTTCAAACTTCAGAAATCGACAAAACAAAACAAACAAAACCAAAACAACTCAACTTAAAAAAAAAAAAAAAAAGGGGGAAAAAAAAGAAAAATTCCATTAAACACAATGCATTTATTTTTCAACAAAGTATAGAATATCAGGTACATTAAAGAAACGGTTACCATGTTAATTTGATTGAAACAAAGCACAAAAGAGAGAAAAGAAAGGAGCAAAATAAAATGAAAAAAATAAAGCATGAAAGAAAGAAAGGAAAGAAATAATGACCCAAATAAAAAAAGGGGGGAAAATGAACTGAAGAAAGAAAGAAATTAAAGAATGAAAAAATAAAGAACAAATGAACAAACAAAAGAAAGAAACAAAGAAAACAAAAACAGAAATAAAAGAAAGAAAGGGAAGAAAGAAAAAACAAAAGAAAGAAAAGTAAAAAATAAAAATAAAACGTAAGACAGAAAAAAAAGAATAAAAACAGAAAAAGAAAGAAAAGAATGAAAAAGAATGAAAATAGAAAAGAAAAACAAAAGAAAGAAATGAATGAAAAAGAATGAAAACAGAAAGAAAGAAAAAGGACATAAGTAAAAGAAAAATAGAAAAAGAAAGAACAAAAGAAAGAAAAACAAAAGAGAAATAAAATATAAAAATAAAAAAGAATGACAGAAAAAAGAATGAAAACAGAAAAAGAAAGAAAGAGAAAAGAATGAAAATAGAAAAGAAAAACAGAACAAAAGAAAGAAAGAAAAGTAAGAATGACAAATAAAAGAATGAAAAAGAATGAAAACAGAAAAAGAAAAACAAGAAAGAAAAGAATGAAAAAGAATAAAGAAAGAAAAAGAACAGAAAGAAAAATTGAAATAAAAAAAGAAAAAAGAAAAGAACAAAAAAAGAAAGAATAAAATATAAAGTTAGAATGTCAGAAAAAGAATGAAAAAGAAGAATGAAAATGAAAGAAAGAAAGAAAGAAAGAAAGAAAGAAAGAAAGAAAGAAAGAAAGAAAGAAAGACGCTCGTAAAGCGTCTACAACAAGGCACTACTGACCTGGTTGCTGGCGGTGTGGCGGTCGGTCGCACCGGAACGGATCGGGCCAGGCTACTTCCTGCTTGTCAACACTTCCTGCATTCACATCGGCACAAAAACGAAAAACCGTTTCATGGCGGCGCCACGTCAGCTCACGGCAAACGGTCCGCCGACTCACCGTCCTTGCGCTTCTTGCCGGAAGTTTTGAGCGCCGCATTTGTGGACGGGAGCCGAGCGGCGAACGTCTCCTTGGTGATGAAGCCGCTTCCTGTCGGCGAGGAGGAGCCGCTGACGCTGCCGCTGCCGCTGCCGCCGTGCAGGTGCGAAAGCCCGTTCGGCACTTTGGGGCTAAGCGAGACACAAAAAGAATTCATGAGCACGACAACCGCCATCATTGAGGCACTTCGCTTCACATTCGATTGTTGTGGTATTGCACATTATCGAACGTCAAACGTTAAGTGGGGACGGCCGACCTGTTTCTCGGCAGCGGCGACGCCGGCTTGCTCCTGTCGGCGCTCAGCAGTTTGCTCTTCATCTGGTTGATCTCGGCTTCTTTGAACTGCAGCTCCGACTGCAGCGACTGAACCTGCGCGAAAAACAAAATGGGCGGGTCACAACAACATTAGCCCAATGTGTACTGTGCTCTCCCAGTAGAATTGTGGTTTACCTACTGTGGTTCTTGGCACCAAGATGCCACCAGATGGTGCCAAAACACTACTTTTGTCTAAAGTGAAGCTCCTACACTCACTTCGACAAAGTTCCCAAAACTATCAGGACGTCAAAGCACTATTTTTGTCTCAATGAAGCCTTTCAACTCAATTGAACAAATTCCTTGGCAACAAAATTGCCATAAGATGGCGCCGCAGCACTACTTTTATCTCAGCAAGGCCCCTAAACTCACATCTACATAGTTCATTGGTACCTAAATACTACATGAAGGCGCCCAAGCACTACTTTTGCCTAAATGAATCGACCTCAACAAATTCAACATAGTTACTTGGCACCAAGATGCCACCACAGCACTAATTTTGTCTAAATTAAGCCCCTCAACTCACTTCAACATAGTTCCTTGGCACCAAGATGGCACAAGATGGCGACAAAGCACTACTTTTGTCTCAGCAAAGACCCCTACACTCACTCTTCTACATAGCTCCTTGGCACCTAAATGTCACAAGATGGCACCAATGCACTACTTTTGCCTCAACGAAGCCCTCCTCAGCTCACTCTAACATAGTTCCTTGGCACCAAAATTCCACAAGATGGCGACAAAGCACCACTTCTGTTGACGTGAAGCCTCCGAAACTCACTACTTCATAATTCATTGGCACCTAAATGTCACAGGATAGCACCGAAGCACTACTTTTGTCAAAATGGAGCCCCTCAACTAACTTCAACAAAGCTCCTTGGCACCAAGATGGCACCAAAGCACTACTTTTGCCTAAACGAAGCCATCCCTCAACTCACTTCAACATAGTTCCTTGGCACCGTTGCCACAAGATGGCGACAAAGCACTACTTTTGCCTAAACGAAGCCCCCCCTCAACTCACTTCAACATAGTTCCTTGGCACCAAGACGCCATCAAAGCACTACTTTTGTCAAAATGGAGCCCCTCAACTCACTTCAACATAGTTCCTTGGCACCAAGACACCAAAAGATGGTGCCATAGCACTACTTTTGTCCAAGTGAAGTTCCTCAACTCACATCCCTATTTTTTCTTGGTTACCTAAATGCCACAAGATGGTGCCGTATCACCGCCTTTGTCAAAGTGAAGACCCTAAACTCACTTTTACATAGTTCCTATGGCACCAAGACACCACAAGATGGTGCCATAGTACTACTTTTGTTTAAATAAACAACGATAAATTGAGAATTGAGATTAGTGAAGCGTCTGAACTCACTTGGACATCGTTCCTTGGCACCAACATTACCACTAGATGGCTTCAGCACAAAAACAGTGATTGCTTCCACAAATAAATCTGCGGTTCCGCGACTCCACAACTTGCAAAAATAATAATAATAATAATAATAATAATAATAATAAAAGGTGGGCGTTGATGGCACTTGCCTTCCTGTTGAGCTCCTTCTCCTTGTCGCTCTGCTCTCTCTGCTTCTGCTTCTCCAGCAGGGCCAGGGCCTGCCTCTGAGTCTCCTTCTCCTGCTGGGCTCCCCTCAGCGAGTCCCTGAGCAAGCGGATCTCGCCGCTTTTCGACACGATCTCCTCCTCCACCTCCTTCAGCTGGCCGCACACAGACACCGCAGACCTGCTCCGGTTGTTGCGTTTCATCCTCCACGGTGGACGTCTTCAAAGACGCGCTAGCTAGCTCACCTTCCTCCGGAGATCTGCGTGCTGAGCCTCCAGCAGGACGTAGGAGTCCTCTCGCCCGGCATTCGGCTCCTGCGGCCGGTTGCCTGAGCACGCAAACAAAACAAACACACCAGTGTTAATTTTGACAAGAAATTTTCATTTACTTTTAGTTATGGTCTTTTGACTAAAAATTAATTCAAGATTTAGTCATAATTTAGTCATGTGATTTTATTGTGCTGAAGCATTCCCACGTGTTATTATGATTTTTATTCTCTACATTTCTTTTGCGGCGTAACAACTCCCACATAAAACTTTCAAAAAATCGCGATACTACAACATGCAATTCTCGAATCGATTCAATCGGCAGCCGAATCGATTTTTTAACATCCATTTTTGATGGACAAATATTCCACAAAACGTCTCACTTTCACACCTTAAGCATGGAAGAATGTTATATTAACTCATTCACTGCCATTGACGGATATACACGTCAATGGCAGTGAATGGGTTAATGGAGCATTAAGCCTTAATAATTTATTTCAATGCTGTTCAAACGTGAAAAATGTTACAACCTGTTTGTTAAATACAGTGGCTCACAGTTATAACACTGAAGTTTCAGATCAATAAATACATTTTCATACAAATCTTACAGTGTACATGTGTAAGTTTACTGAATGGTATTTTCTAGGGGTGTTAAAAAAAATCGATTCGGCGATATATCGCGATACTACATCGCGCGATTCTCGAATCGATTCAAAAAGGGCAGAATCGATTTTTTTTTTTTTTTTTTTTTTTTTTTTTAGGATTCACACCTTGAGCATGGAAGAATGTTATATGAACGGAACATTAAGCCTTAATATTTTATTTTAATGCTGTTCAAACATGAAACAGATTACAACCTCTATAAGACTGAAATTTCAGATAAATAAATAATACATTTTCATATAAATCTTACACTCTACAAGCTTACTGATTAGTATTTTCTAAATTTGAATGAAAAAAAATCGCAACAATCGACTTATAAATTCGTATCGGGATTAATCGGTATCGAATCGAATCGTGACCTGTGAATCGTGATACGAATCGAATCGTCAGGTACTAGGCAATTCACACCCCTAGTATTTTCTAAATTTGAGTAAAAAAAAAAAAAATTGCAACAATCGACTCGTAAATTCATATTGGGATTAATCGGTATCGAATCGAATCGTGACCTATGAATCGTGATACGGATCGAATCGTCAGGTACTAGGCAATTCACACCCCCTAGTGGACACCAGGATAATATGGCTGTAACATGTTGTAAACTTATAAGCTTAGATGTAACATTTTTAACATGAACATTCATGCAAATCAACTTGCGATTGTGATTGATTATGTAAGAATCAATCATGAACTAGAAGTGTTGACATCATCCACATTATGAATTTTATTGAGATGCAAATATGACATGTCCACTGGGACCATCTATGTGTCTGAAGGGGTTCAAATTGCATTGCAATGGCAGTTTTGGTCGCGATGAGAACGATTTGTGGTTACATACTCACCAGTTGTCTCTCTCTCACGTGGCTCCAAATGTCCTCTTTTGCCACCAAAGCCGCCCGTGTTGTTGCCTCGATCCAGTGGCGGCCTGGCGGAGGGATGAAATCCTGACCCGTGCGCTCGCTCCGATCCAGGTCTGGACGCCTCCTTGGACCCGTAAGCCGGCGTCGTGGTCGCCAACCCGATGGCCTGCGAGGCAATGATGTCGATCTCATCCAGGTCATCCTGAGTGAAGTCGTCGTCGTCCCCAAAGGGGTCGACTTCGGCGGGATCCGCCAACGGGACGTCCTGGTTCAGGCCTCGGAGGCGCTTGCTTGGAGGGCAGGCCATGCTGTGCGTGAGAGAGAGAGAGAGATGTAAGATCATTAAGAAAGTCAATCAAAAGCAGGAATTCATGATAGATGATTCATTAGTCTTTGGCTCCGGACTTCAACACTCCGCCTCCGACTCCCGTCACTACTCGCTACATTGGTGACCCCGACATCCGCCTCGTTGACGTTTCCGAGGCTGATAATAGTTGAAGGTAGCACATAAAACTTAACTCTAAATGTTACAAAAAACATTATATTGTGTTTGTACTTTTTAGGGAGGGCATTGAATGAGTACATGAGTGAGACAAGCAGGTTTAAATTTCTGCCTCCTGCTGTGAAATGTGTCAATGGCTCAAGACAATCAAACTATAATTTGACAGGGCCACATTTAGCCAATTAAAGTTGATTAACTTTAATGTTTAACAGTACACACGTGCGCAGATATGCTTTTGTGCAGCGTATTTAATCAACAGCGAACAGAATGGCCACTTTTTTTTTTTATTTGGTACTTTAGAATATTTGATTTAAGAAATTAAAACATTGGAGAGCAAATAGAATTCATGTAATAAAATACTTCACATAACAAAAAAAAAGTGGTCGAGCCAGTGGGGGGCGCCAGAAAAATCCCCAACAGGTTTAATAAGGTATTCCAGCCACTTTATTCACATGTTGCTGATATTTTAAAGAAAGTTAAGTGCGTTTTTACCTTTGCCGGTGATGTTTCCTGCTTAGCACAGCCACCTGAACTTCTCCTTCCAATGTATGGCAGGTTAGCCTGTCGTTAGGCTAACGGAGCAAAATCCGTGTCAACGAGATATTCGAACGATGTGTAACCACGTTGTTCCTCGCAGTGCATCCGCATCATTCTGTCGCTAAAAGGAATCTGCGTCGAACTATTGTACCGCTTAAAGACGTTATTTATTTTACATTTTAAAACCACACAAACAGAGAGTGACTACCGACCGGAAGAAACTCGTTTTCATCTTCCTCGTCTCCAATGCAGGCCGCTAATCTGACCAATCAAAACACGGCTCGGGTGTTTTTGGACCAATGAGAGGAGAGCCTAGACACTCTGCTACGGGTACCCGGTTAAGACAAACGGCAACATTGAGAGCCTTAATGAAATGAACATTGTAAGCGCTATTTCCTTTATTTTTGGTGTAATACTATATTATAGTATTGTTCTTTAAAGAAGACATCGTGTAAGTGTCAGTTGTCATTTACGCTGTGTAAATATTCAGCCGACACAACTTGTTTCCTTCTTCAACCGAAGACGAACAAATGGTGTGAAAGGTTCGTTATTTTTATTCTGTAATGCCTCAACATGTATAAATATGAAAAGGCCGAAAGTTTAAACAACTAACAAAAGGCACAAATGTAAACTAATCCTCCTGTAAAAAATACAATCGCTGTACAGTATATTGCTCCTTAGCGCCTTCTACGGGCAAGAGATAGAAATACATCAATCCCAGTTACTCAGCATCCGGAGCGGCGTTCCCCCGCTCTAATAAGGTTCATTTGTCGCGGATTTTCCATCCCACACGGTTTTCTTTTTTTAAGTGTTTTAATTTTACAGTGTCCTCACATGTGGGAGAGGAGAGTCAGAATCACCGGCGATGAGTGAGTTTTGCTGCGTGGAGAAATTGTATTTTGAAGACCATTAGCTGTATTTGCTCCTCAGTGAGCTGCTGGATGCAAATAGCATCCTCATATATAGGAGCGCATTCGTGCATCTTGTCACTCGGCAACAAGCAAGTGGGTGATCCATTTATAGACATAGGCAGGTCTGAGACACAGCGTGCGTTGTTGCATGTGAGAGCCTGGGAGATACATGCGTACACATGTTCTCGCTCTCTCCCCGCCTCCGTTCTCGAGAAATGGCAGAGTTCAGCGAAATGTACCATGATGCATTGCAGCCATCGCACACAAACACACAGAAGCACACAGAGTAAAACCCGGTGAGCATTTTTGTAGAACCACAGTCTCGTCTCGAGTTTTCATGAGGATTGAGTTAAATAAACACACACATGCCAGGATGGTATCCATGGTAACTAAAGCACCAGGGCAGAATCTGTCATTGTGATGGAAGGCTTCATGCACGGTGAACAAGATGTGTAACCACTGCGAGAGCGTGTGACTTTCCGGCTCTGATTCGAGAGGGAACGCAAATTTGTTTTTGTTTTTTTCGCCTACCATGTCACCTTTGGTGCGCCGTAAACACTTCCGGGTTATCTTCCATGTCACCAAAAGCGACGAGGATGGAACGTTTGTAAACATGAAACAACGCAGTGGGAAAATCTTTTCCCAAAGAGACTAGGATGGAGCATGTATTTCCCCACTGTTTTGTTTACACGTCGCTTTTGAAAAAACAACAACAAAAAAAACAAAAAAAAACTTTGCGCTCAGGCAAAGTTGTTTTTTTCGCCCACCATCTCACCTTAGGTGCGCCGTAAACACTTCCGGGTTATCTTCCATGAGACCAAAAGCGACGAGGATGGAACGTTTGTAAACATGAAACAAAGCAGTGGGAAAGCTTTCCCAAAGTGACTAGGATGGAGCATGTATTTTCCCACTGTATTATATATATATATATATATATATATATAATACAAGTATTTACATGTATGTTAAGTACTTGACTTGTGGGCGGGACACCAAGCTGTCAATCAAGTGCACAACGAAAAACTGCCGAGTCACAAGATGTCAAAAAAAATAAAATAAACGTAAATTCCTGGATGAAAGTTTGAGCCCTCATTTCCTTCGCTGCAATCTTGCGGACGTCCTCGTTTCCATGGCAACACAATCAAAACCTGACTCTGGATTGTGTCTTTTTCAACAACAATGATGAGAAAACCTCACTCGGTTGACTTTTATTTTTTTCAAACATGAACACAGGAAGTACAAAGTTTTTTTTGTTTTTTTTTGTTTTTACTTTTTTTTTTTTTTCGACAGAATCAACATCAAATACAATATAAACAAATTAAGCGCCACAAAATGTTACAAGTTGATGACAGCACACTTCAAGAAATATACACTTAAAAAATAAAAACAAAAACACATAAATTCAACAAATAAAGACAGGAAGTACAAAGTGTTCACTTTTTTTTTTTTTTTTTTTTTTTTTTTTAAGCTCCCGCCCCTTTTTTGAATGGGAAGACCAGAGAGAATTGGAATAAAAGTAGTGCATGGACACATGACAACTCAACTCAAATGTATTTATAAATATAAATTTATAACAGACATTGGTGTGTACAAAGTGCTGTACGTGAAACACAAATCGGAATAAAGTAACGAAACAGGAACAAAGCAATTTTTTTGTTTTTGAAGTGCGTACACAAGTTTGTTTGTTTTTTTTGTTTTTGTTTTTACAAGTAAATAAGTTTTACATCACTAAATTAATAAGAAATAGGCGAGTGAATAAATAAATAAATAAATACATAGATGAATAAGTAGAAAAAACATCAATTTCATACACAAAACGAAGAAGATGATGACGAAGGGCGATTCCAAGCATCCACTTTTTTGGTTTTTTTTGCCCCCATTTGTTCTTGAAAGACAACAAACTTGTCATTTTTCAAGGCATTCGCACGGTGGCCCTGAAGTGCAAAACGCATAAACAAAAACAAAAAAACTAAACACGACAGTAGTGTTGTTCTGATACCGATACTGATATCGGCGGAGGCACCGATACCGCATTACCGTGGTATCGGTATCGGTGACTATATTAACAAGTAACATGCCGATACCATTAATTCCAAAGCTAATATAGGATGTTGGATGCAGCAACAAAACAACAAAAAAAGGTTACCGCAAACACAAACGAAGTATCGTAACAATTTTCCGAACTAGCGTAACGTTGACCTAACGGAAGTATTGGTAGATGGAGGGAGGCGTCTCGCTGCAGGCCACGGCCGAGTGGAGCACTACCGGAAACGTCATCTCTTACTTTTATTATTATTATTGTTATGGTTATTATTATTATTATTATTATTATTATTATATTTATTTGTTGATTTATTTATTATTATAATATATGTATGTATGTGTGTTTATATGTGTTTGTATATATATTTTTTCTTATTCTTATTTTTACTGCTGCCATGACTTTATCCTTTTTATTTATTTATCTTCATTTTGTCTTTTGTGTTTTATGTGTATATAGTTAATTCTGGATTTTTTTTTTTTTTTTTTTTTTTTTTTTTTTAATTGGCACAATTGCCTTCATTTACCGTCTTATAATTTGGGAGTTGGAAATTGGAAGTTTAAGGTTGGTGCTTTTTTTTTTTAAAAAAAGAATGAGTGCTAAGAATTGTTAATTCGATAGTCTTACCGATTCAACGTCTTATCATCTTTGCTCTCTTTTTTTTCAAGTTTTATTATTATTATTTTTTTCAGAGAGAGTGCTAAGAATTGTTAATTCGATAGTCTTACCGATTCAACGTCTTATCATCATTGCTCTCTTTTTTTTTTTTTTTTTTTTTAGAGAGAGCTCAGAATTGTTAATTCGATAGTCTTACCGATTCAACGTCTTATCATCATTGCTCTCTTTTTTTCAATTATTATTATTTTTTTTAGAGAGAGATCTCAGAATTGTTAATTCGATAGTCTTATCGATTCAACGTCTTATCATCATTGCTCTCTTTTTTATTATTTTTTTTAGAGAGATCTCAGAATTGTTAATTCGATAGTCTTACCGATTCAACGTCTTATCATCATTGCTCTCTTTTTTTTTTTTTTTTTTTAGAGGGAGCTCAGAATTGTTAATTCGATAGTCTTATCGATTCAAGGTCTTATCATCATTATTCTCTTTTTTTCAATTATTTTTTTTTTTAGAGAGAGCTCAGAATTGTTAATTCGATAGTCTTACCGATTCAACGTCTTATCATCATTGCTCTCTTTTTTTTTTTTTTTTTTTTTTTTTTTTAGAGAGAGCTCAGAATTGTTAATTCGATAGTCTTATCGATTCAAGGTCTTATCATCATTATTCTCTTTTTTTCAATTATTTTTTTTTTTTAGAGAGAGCTCAGAATTGTTAATTCAATAGTCTTACCGATTCAACGTCTTATCATCATTGCTCTCTCTCTTTTTTTTAGAGAGAGCTCAGAATTGTTAATTCGATAGTCTTATCGATTCAACGTCTTATCATCATTGCTCTCTTTTTTTTCAAGGTTTTTTTTTTTTTTTTTAGAGAGAGAGTGCTAAGAATTGTTAATTCGATAGTCTTACCGATTCAACGTCTTATCATCATTGCTCTCTTTTTTTTTTTTTTTTAGAGAGAGCTCAGAATTGTTAATTCGATAGTCTTATCGATTCAACGTCTTATCATCATTGCTCTCTTTTTTTTCAAGGTTTTTTTTTTTTTTTTTAGAGAGAGAGTGCTCAGAATTGTTCATTCGGTAGTCTTATCGATTCAACGTCTTAACATCATTGCTCTCTTTTTTTTCAAGGTTTTTTTTTTTTTTAGAGAGAGAGTGCTCAGAATTGTTAATTCGATAGTCTTATCGATTCAACGTCTTAACATCATTGCTCTCTTTTTTTTCAAGGTTTTTTTTTTTTTTAGAGAGAGAGTGCTCAGAATTGTTCATTCGGTAGTCTTATCGATTCAACGTCTTATCATCATTGCTCTCTTTTTTTTCAAGGTTTTTTTTTTTTTTAGAGAGAGAGTGCTCAGAATTGTTAATTCGATAGTCTTATCGATTCAACGTCTTATCATCATTGCTCTCTTTTTTTTCAAGGTTTTTTTTTTTTTTTTTAGAGAGAGAGTGCTCAGAATTGTTCATTCGGTAGTCTTATCGATTCAACGTCTTAACATCATTGCTCTCTTTTTTTTCAAGGTTTTTTTTTTTTTTAGAGAGAGAGTGCTCAGAATTGTTAATTCGATAGTCTTATCGATTCAACGTCTTAACATCATTGCTCTCTTTTTTTTCAAGGTTTTTTTTTTTTTTAGAGAGAGAGTGCTCAGAATTGTTCATTCGGTAGTCTTATCGATTCAACGTCTTAACATCATTGCTCTCTTTTTTTTCAAGGTTTTTTTTTTTTTTAGAGAGAGAGTGCTCAGAATTGTTAATTCGATAGTCTTATCGATTCAACGTCTTAACATCATTGCTCTCTTTTTTTTCAAGGTTTTTTTTTTTTTTAGAGAGAGAGTGCTCAGAATTGTTCATTCGGTAGTCTTATCGATTCAACGTCTTAACATCATTGCTCTCTTTTTTTTCAAGGTTTTTTTTTTTTTTAGAGAGAGAGTGCTCAGAATTGTTAATTCGATAGTCTTATCGATTCAACGTCTTAACATCATTGCTCTCTTTTTTTTCAAGGTTTTTTTTTTTTTTAGAGAGAGAGTGCTAAGAATTGTTCATTCGGTAGTCTTATCGATTCAACATCTTAACATCATTGCTCTGCCTTGTTTTTTTTATTTTGTATTTTTTAATTTGTTAAAAAAATAAAAAAAATAAAAAAAATTTAAAGAGAGAGAGCTCAGAATTGTTCATTCGGTAGTCTTATCGATTCAACGTCTTAACATCACTGCTCTCCCGTGTTTTTTTTAAATTTTTTTTAATTAATTTATTTTTTATTTTTTATTTTAGAGAGAGAAAGAGAGCTCAGAATTGTTAATTCGATAGTCTTATCGATTCAACGTCTTATCATCATTGCTCTCTCTTATTTTTTCTTTTTTTTTTTAAGAGAGAGCTCAGAATTGTTAATTCGATAGTCTTACCGATTCAACGTCTTATCATCATTGCTCTCTCTCTTTTTTTTAGAGAGAGAGCTCAGAATTGTTAATTCGATAGTCTTACCGATTCAACGTCTTATCATCATTGCTCTCTCTCTTTTTTTTAGAGAGAGAGCTCAGAATTGTTAATTCGATAGTCTTATCGATTCAACGTCTTATCATCATTGCTCTCTTTTTTTTCAAGTTTTTTTTTTTTTTTTTTTAGAGAGAGAGTGCTAAGAATTGTTAATTCGATAGTCTTACCGATTCAACGTCTTATCATCATTGCTCTCTTTTTTTTTTTTTTTTAAAGAGAGCTCAGAATTGTTCATTCGGTAGTCTTATCGATTCAACGTCTTATCATCATTGCTCTCTTTTTTTTTTTTTAAAGAGAGCTCAGAATTGTTCATTCGGTAGTCTTATCGATTCAACATCTTAACGTCATTGCTCTGCCTTGTTTTTTTTATTTTTTATTTTTTAATTTGTTAAAAAAATAAAAAAAATAAAAAAAATTTAAAGAGAGGGAGCTCAGAATTGTTCATTCGGTAGTCTTATCGATTCAACGTCTTAACATCACTGCTCTCCCGTGTTTTTTTTAATTTTTTTTAATTAATTTATTTTTTATTTTTTATTTTAGAGAGAGAAAGAGAGCTCAGAATTGTTAATTCGATAGTCTTATCGATTCAACGTCTTAACATCATTGGTCTGCCTTGTTTTTT
The DNA here is from genome assembly GCF_051991245.1 of Festucalex cinctus. NCBI lineage: Eukaryota > Metazoa > Chordata > Actinopteri > Syngnathiformes > Syngnathidae > Festucalex > Festucalex cinctus. Next base: position 28,999,453 of record NC_135418.1, on the reverse strand, counting down.
TTAATTTTTTTATTTATTTTCTTATGTTTTTATTTTTTTATTTTGAGAGAGAGAGAGCTCAGAAATGTTCATTCGGTAGTCTTAGACAATAAAAGTGTAAGCGGTTTTAAGAAAATGGATGGATTATTTATTTTTCTATTTATTTATTTATTTTTAGTGGGTTTCTTTTTAGTCTTATCGATTCAACGTCTTAACATCATTGCTCTCCCTTGTTTTTTTAATTGTTTATTTTTTATTTATTTATTTATGTATTTATTTTTTTTTAGAGAGAGAGAGAGCTCAGAATTGTTCATTCGTTAGTCTTAGACAATAAAAGTGTAAGCGGTTTTAAGAAAATGGATGGATTCTTTATTTATTTATTTATTTATTTATCTATCTATTTCTATATATCAATTTTCTTTCTCGGTTTACTGTTTGGTGAGCATAAAATCTGTTCACTCCAATGTAAACCCCTCCCATGTAGGCCCCTCCCCTTCCATCTACCAACTACTTCCGTTCGTTCGTTTGTGTTTGCGGCAACCTTTTCGTTGTTTTTTTTTTTTCTCCTTTTGTGTTTGTGTTTTCTGATGATTAACTTTTTGTCGGTGTGATTTTTGATTTGCTGTGGTGTGTTTTGTTTTTGCAGTTGTCATTTATTTTTTTTTTGTTGCATTTCTGGAACGAAAACAAGCGAGTGGATGCGGAGTCGCGTGACACGTCACTTCAAATTGTGACGTCACCGCGTGCGGGTCATTTGCATAACAGCGGCGGCCACACCCCCACAAGTTCCCCCCTCATCCAATGGCAACGCCAGCGTGGACGGGAAGCGACATCGCAGGCGAGAATGCACATTTTTGCGCTCGTCCTGATTTGTTGACTTCCCTCGGGATGCTAACAGGCTAACGTTAGCTTGCGTTGACGACGACGGCGTCGGCGCAGTGGGCGGGGCTCGCAATCGGCTGACGCGCCACTCACCTTCGGCGTGCTCGTCCAGCTCCTGACCTGCGTGCACAAACAAACGGACAGGCTAGCACGCTACATGCTAACATATGGAGACATTTATTAATTTTGTATTATAAGTGCCGTTTTCCACAAAAACAGCATGTGGCCTACAACTGCCTTTTCCCCTTCTTCTTCATTTCTAATTTAAATAAAATCGATTTTTGGATATTAATATCGATTCGATTCGATTAATCAGTGAGAATCACGATTCTTTTATGAATCGATTTTTTTGGCACACCCCTACGATAAATTGTGACAAAATTTTGATATATATATACATATATATATATATATATATATATATATATATATATTATTTTTTTTTTATTTTTTTTGCTCTTCAGTGGTAAGATTGGCAGCGCAATTGAAAAAAAAAAAACACATGAAAGGTGGAATTTCGCCAAAGAAGCGCTTCTTCAAAAGCAGGACAGAGTCGAGTGGATGTTAAACATGTCGTGTGCTAAGCCTGAAAATGCTTTTTAAAAATTTTTTAATTTTAATTTTATTTTTTTTACTGTCCTAGAATAAAGTGAAATTGCACCTCCACTACATTAGGGGGCAGTGGCGCTCTCATTATTGGCAGAGTGTGCGCAGGGAGCATTCGCTCTGTGGTGTCGGGGTTTTGTTTGCTCTTTGCACATAGCAAAAAATAAAAAAAATAGCACAAATTATTTTATATTTTTACGGTTTTTTTTGTTTGTTTTTTAATATTGTGCTCCTGAGTTAATGTTGGTGAGCAGTTTGAATGCATTATTATTTATTGATTTTATGTAAATTAGATTTTTCCGTATTATATGGCTTGACATGGTCAGCCAAAAAATGTTTATAGTTTAATTAAGGATTTAATTTTATTTTTGAATTTCAGATGCACTTTAAATCTTTTCTGTTCCGTTTTGCAGCAATTAGCATTCGAATATGTTTAATTAGAAATCTGTTTAAAACAATGGGGAAAAAAGAGGGTTTTTTTTGTCCATTGCTCTGTTTGATCTCTTATACTCTGCTACCACCTGCTGGCTGTTTTTGTAATAACTATCATTGCTTCAAGCGTTTTATTCAGTTCAGAGGCTTGCATCAAAGCCTTCTGAATGCTTTAGCATTAAAAAAAAACAAAAAAACGTATAAATACGTCTTTGGGAACAAATGAGTTAATAAGGCCTGTGTTGCTTTTTTAAAGACATGAACCGTGACAGTCATTTGCTTACCAGAGAGAACGGCTCATGTTGGTCGCTGTAGAACATCTGGATCTTACGTTGGTCGCTGTAGAACATCTGGATGTTACGTTTCCGCGTTTGGCCGCCACTGGTGGACTTTTTTGCGGCTGTGACTGCAATCTTGCCCACTGGAGTCTGTTTGGCTGCAAGTAAATACAACTGTGACTACATGATGACACAATTAAATGCATGACCCGCCCCCCAGAAGAGATTGGTCGACACGTACACGTATCAAGTGCGTCGCCGATGCGGCCCTTTTCACCGTGGAAGAAAGTAAGTCATCCTTTCTGCTCAAAGAAATGGCGCCGTTTACCAACCGTGTGACGTCCACTCAAATGGGGAAGGCTGAAAAGTGTCAACGCACCTTTTTCTCTTGACAGCTCGATCTGGTGCGTGAGCCTGAGATGAACCCGGGCTGGACGGCGGCGTAGACGGCTGTAACGTTAAAACGTTGGTTATGGTTGCTATGGTTGCCAATGATATTTTTATCTAAATTTGAGTAAAGTTTTATTGGGCAAAGTGCAATATTATAGTGTCTGGTATCTAGCGTGACGTGAAGTGACACATCTGGGTTTATGTTCATCTTTGTTGGTGATTTTGTCCTAACCCCACCCAGCTTGTATTTTGCCCTTTTGTGTATGTTTTATAAACAGCGGGACGTTTCTGTGGAAAGACAGTGTTTACACGCCTCCAGCCAATCGCGGGGGCGGGGCGGGTGGGGGGGGGGGGGGGTGGGGGGGGGGCTGGGGGCGGGGTCGTGTCGCAAACGGGGCCGGGTGAACATGTCGGCTGTGTGACGTCACTCCCGCGGCAATTTGAAAGCACGCACGGATTTGTTACTCATTCACACACGTAAGCTTCTGTGAGTGAGTGAGTGAGTGAGTGAGTGAGTGAGTGAGTGAGTGAGTGAGTGAGCCCCCCCCGCTCTGCGATTGGCTGGAGGGATGTAAACACTGTCTTTCCACAGAAACGTCCTGCTGTTTACAAAACAAACACAAAATAACAAAATACAGGCTGGTTGGGGGTTTAGGATGAAATCACCAACAAAGATTAACATAAACACAGATGTGCATTTTCCTGAGTGAAACCGGCATACTGGGCCTTTAACTCATTTGCTCCCAAAGACGTATTTATACGTTTTTTAATGTTTTTTTTTTTTTAATGCTAGAGCAGACGGCTTTGATGCAGCCTCGGAACTGAAGAAAACGCCTTCTTAACTCATTTGTTCCCAAAGACGTATTTATACGTTTTTGGGTTGTTTTTTTATTTAATGCTAGAGCATTCAGAAGGCTTTGATGTAGCCTCTGAACTGAAGAAAACGCTTGAAGCAATGGTAGTTATTACAAAACCAGCCAGCAGGTGGCAGCAGAGTATAAGAGATCAAACAGAGCCATGTAGAAAAAAAAACTCTTTTCCCCACTGTTTTAAACAGATTTGGGATGATCAGTGGTCAACGAGATTTTTCGGCATGTCCGAAGCGGTAGTCGGAGCGCCGCTTCGGACACGCCTCCGCTTCATTTGCTCCAATCGGATTCGAGCAGGAAGGCTCGAGCGTAACCTCGAAACCCCTCTCATAACGTGGACGCGCTAACGCTATCTACCGGTAATGTCAGACGCTTGTTTTGTTGTGGTACTCACACTTCCTGTGCTGCCCAGTGCCAGATCGTTCATCTGCTGAATGAGTTGATCCATCGCGCTGTCAGTCTGCGTCGACACGTGATTGACGGCTGGCCTGACAACTGCCGTCTGAATGAAGAGTGATTTTACAAGTTTTAAAATACAATATTAAAAAAAAAAAAGTGCACACATTAGGAACGCCCCCCCCCGACCCGCCAAATGACATGAAACCGGACGTGTTGAGGACTTTACTCTGAACAGTATTTTTTTGTATCCAAGACATCTTTTTTTTCTCGCTTATTACGTCCCGTTAATTCCCCGGTTACGCACGAAAAATGAAAATACTCACAATTCCTGCGCTGCCCAGTGACAGATCGTTCATCTGCCGAGTGAGTTGATCCAACGTGCTGTCAGTCTGCGTCGACACGTGATTGACGGCTGGCTTGACAACTGCAGTCTGAATGAAGAGTGATTTTACAAGATTTAAAATACAATTTTTACAATTTTTCTTTATTATTTTTTTTTTAGTACGTGTTTGTGTGTGTGCGCGTGCGTGCAAATACGTGTACATTTATACTCATTAATTCACCTAAAACAGGGGTGTCCAAACTTTTTCATTTGAGGGCCACATACAGAAAATCAGAAGGACGCAAGGGCCACATAATGTTATGAAGAGAAATTGTATTTAGTCCTAAAAATTGTACAAATAATTTATTTGTGCTTTTGCATATTTAGAAAAATGCTACAGTATATAAACCAATTTATTTGTAATATGGCAGTACGGTTATTATAGTTTTGGAATTTTTCATTTTAGTTTTTATTTTGTTTTGAGGTTGTTTTTTTTTAAAGTTGAGTTAGTTTTAATTAGTTTTCAGGATGGTTCTGTTAGTTTGTTTTTTTTTATTATTAATTTTAGTTCTTTAATAAATGCTTAGTTTTAGTTTAGTTAGTTTCAGTATTGGTTTTATTTTTATTTTATTTTAATGTGTAGTATTGTGCACAATATTTAAAAAACACCATATTCCATATTATTCCGGTTTATATAAAAAATAAATCTACTAAAAATCACACTTCAAATCATCCCCAAAGTCTCATGCATTAAATGAATTAACAAAGACTAAAACGAAGGACCGGAATTGAGAAACACTGGCCTAATCCAATACTGGAAAATAAAAACTACTCACACTTCCTGCGCTGCCCAGTGCAAGATCTTTCATCTGCTGAATGAGTTGATCCATCGCGCCGTCAGTCTGCTTCGACGAAGTGTTATTCGCGGCTGGCGTGACTGCTGGCCTCTGGGTGAAGAGTGATTTTCACAATATTAATTCATGTTAAAGATTAGATTAGCTCTTAAAGCAGGGGTTCCCAAACTTTTTCCTGTGAGGGCCACATAACGTTTCCCTTTTCGGATGGGGGAGGGGGAGGGGGGGGGGGGTGTTCCGGGGTTCAGTTTGTAACAGAAAAAAAAGTGCGGCGACTGCAGCGCTGAAAAAAACGTTTGTTTTATAGAAAGCCAGATAACCGAATATTAACAACACTTTCCGGGATCTTCACAGAAAAACAAAACAAAAAAAGGCCATATGAACATTAACTTTTTGTTGTGCTGTTTACAATCTTAACAGGTAAAAAGTTCAATTGACTTGTCAGAGCCGAACCTCTCTTATTTAACACATTCACTGCCAGCCCAGCAAAAATGCATCGCATCATTTGACATCTTTTTCCGTCAAAGGTAGTGAATGAGTTAAAAGACGAATATGAGCAGCCTCTCAAACTTTTACCATCCATTTGGCTTGCAGGCACCAGTTTGCCACTCTCTCTCATCGACTTCCCAGTGAAGAAAATGACATAAAATCAATAAATAATCATGCATTCAAACTGATCACCAACATTAACACAGGAGCACAATCTTAAAAATAAAATAAAATAAAATAAAATTTAACCTACAAAACAAAAATATAAAATAATTTTTGCTGATTTTTTTTTTTTGCTGTGTGCAAACAAAACCCCTACACCACCGAGCGAATGCTCCCTGCGCACACTCTGCCAATAATGAGAGCGCCACTGCCCCCTAATGTAGTGGAGGTGCAATTGCACTTTATTGTAGGACAGTAAAAAAAATAAAAATAAAAAAATAAAAAAATAAAAAAGCATGTTCTTTGAGGTCAAACGTGCCCCCCTTGATGGAGCCTCGTGCCCCCCTGGGGGTGGGGGGGGGGTCACTATTTGAGAAGCACTGTTGTAATTGAAGATATGCTTCTTTGTGTACGTCGATCAGGTTTTCAACACCAAGCAAAGGTGGGACAAATTGCAACAAAATGGGCACATGCGAGGGGGTACTCACACTTCCTGTGCTGCCCAGTGAAAGATCTTTCATCTGCTGAATGAGTTGATCCATCGCGCTGTTAGTCTGGTTCGACAAAGTGTTATTCGCGGCTGGCGTGACCGCTGCACTCTGGGTGAAGAGTGACAAGATTTAAAAATACAATACAATATTTAAAAAAAAAATTAGGATCCAATTCGGACACTTAATCCGTTTAAAATCTAATTCAGGGAATAAGATGCCAAAGATATAATCCAATAATGGAAAATGATGAATGATTAATAAGTGTTGTGTCGCTTTAATATGAAAAAAAAAAAAAAGTATTGAGCTGTCACAAACTTACAGATGTTTGGATGGTCACGCTGATGGAAGAAGTGCAGTTCCTCTTTGGGTCGGACTCTGGTCCTGAAATCAAAGCCCGCTTTCGACTTCCTGGCCTGGATTAATACAGAATTCAATAATCAACAAACAATAATTTATTTGTGATATGGTAGTATTATAGGAATTTCTTATTTTAGTTTATATTTTGAGTTGTTTTTTGTTTTTGTTTTTTTTAATTGTTAGTTTTAATTAGTTTTCAGGGTGGTGAGTTTTTTTTTATTATTAGTTTTAGTTCTTTAATAAATGCTTAGTTTTAGTGTAGTTAGTCTCTGTGTTAGTTTTAGTTTTTTTATGTGTATTACTTGTGTGCAATATTTAAAAAACACCATGGGCGTGAGGTCATTATTCCGATTTATATCAAAATAAATCTACTAAAAATCACATTTAAAATCATCCCCCAAGGCTCATGCATTAAATGAATTACCAAAGACTAAAACGAAGGACATTTTTGCTACAATTATAGTTAGTTTTATTTTAGTTAGTTTTGTAAACATAAAATGTAGTTTGTTAGTATTCTTTTTAAAAAAAAAAAAAAAAAGCATCTTCGTTTTTATTTTATTTCGAAATTGTTTTTTGAATTTTTGTTTTTTCGTTAGTTTTAGTTTAACTAAAATATCCTTTAATAACACCTGTGTTTTTCAACACCCTCCCTTCTTACTTTGACCTCTCTAAACATCTTTGTTTTTCTTTTACTTGAACTGAGTCAAATGCCATTTTTAGCGTATGTCGTGGGCTACTAAAAAATGGACGGCGGGCCGCAAATGGCCCCCGGGCCGTAGTTTGGACACCACTGTAGAGCATACAGAAGGCTTTGATGCAGCAAAGAACTGTTGCATAAATGGTAGCTATTACACAAATGGCCGGCAGGTGGCAGCAGAGCAAAGGAGCTCAACCAGGGCCATATTGATAATAATAATAAAAAAAAAAAAGCTCAATTTCTCCCAATTTTAAATAGATTTGTGAATAATAATGAAACTTTGCGCTCTTCTAATGCTAATTGCTGCTAAACGATAACAGATCGAAATATTTCTCCTGATAAAAGAAGAGACTTGAATCTTTCCTTTGATAGGTTCCATGTTTTTATAGCAATAGAACACAATAATTCTGTGGGACTTGCAAAATCCAGTCAAAATCCAGTAAAACAGCCTGGGAGTGAAGGGGGTTGCGAAATGTGAAAATGGCTGGGAGCGAACCCCCCATTCATTAAAAGACAAAAAAAAAAAAAAATGTGAGTGTGTGTCAGAGTGGGCCAGAGGCATGTGATCTAAAAAATATCTCTCTCTTAAAAATAAATAAATAAATAAAAATAAAAAAAATAAAAAAAAATAAAAAATAAAAAAAAATAAAAATAAAATAAAAAATATCTCTCTCTCTTCCATTTAAAAATAAATAAAATAAAAATAAAATAGAGGCCTTGGTTTCCCATTTTTTGTGTCTGTCTCCTCCTCCTCCTGTGTGTTTATTTTTAAAAATGTGATAGCTGGTGTTTCGAACCTGCGCTCACTTACCCGGTGAATCGCCACAGCCAGGCCATGTTGCGGGGCCAACTTTGTTGTCTAGCAACGTAGCTCGCCATTAGAAATGCCTGCTTTTAGCAAAATGTGATTTTGATCGCGGTACTGACAAGTACAAACCGAAGTCCACGTCTGAGATGAAAGTTTCTTGTATGGACCGAGCGCATGCAGCGTTTCAGTCTTTGTGTGACAATTCCCCGCAAGATCAAACCTCAAAGAATGTCACGTTTATCACAGACACACACGAAACACTGTTTTTTTTGTGTGTTTTTTTTGAACGCACGAAACGTCCACGGTGTTACGTTGACGTAATTGTGACACAAAGCATTCAAAAAGAGTACAAAAGTGGTCGTGAACGAGAAGAGCAGATTCGTGCACTCGTAACTGATGATTCGCGTCCATGTGGTCGAGAAAGAAAGTTTGATCAAGTTGAACCCCCGACACAGATTTGCCTGTCAGAGTATTTTGCAACACTTAACGCATACAGAATAGATCTTGCTCTTGCTCTTGCTCTTGCTCTTGCTCTTGTGTGCTGTGGCACCTTTTTTTTGCACCCGTCTTGGCGGATGTAGTGAAACTGAATCTGAATGATTGAGATTTGAATTTGAATCGCTAAACTTCAATAACTGTATTGAAAAACTGTATCTGAATTACATAAATTGAATTTGTGCTGATCATTTTGAAAAGCTGGATTTAAAAACTGAATTTGAATTACCTAAATTGAATTTGTATTTTTTTTTTTCGTTTGAATCAATGAAGTGAAAAACTGAATCTGTAAGTATTGTCAAATTAGTGTTGATATTGACAAGAAAAAAAAAAATATATATATATATATATGTGGATGTAAAAGTATGAGAATATATGTACATGATATACTATTGAAGGTGTTCATTATTAATAGTTATAATAACTTTTGTTATTAATAATCAAGATACATCAGCTGTATATTAGCAGTTTTTTTTCTTTAATGTGTATATGTATGTGTGTATATGCATGTGTGTGTGTGTGTGTATATATATATATATATATATATATATATATATATATATATATATATATATACATTTTCTTGACCGCTTATTTCTCACAAGGGTCGCGGGTGAGAGGGGTGGGTGGGTGCTGGCGCCTATCTCAGCTGGCTCTGGGCGGGGGACACCCTGGACTGGTATATAAATAAATAAAAAAATAAATATATATACATATATATATATATATATAATTAGTTTTAGTTAACTAAAATAACCTTTAATAGTACCTGTGTTTTTCCCTTCTGACTTTGACCATCTCCAAACATTTTTGTTTTTATTTTATTTGAACTGAGTCAAATGCCATTTTTAGTATAGTTGCGGGCCACTAAAATATGGACGGCGGGCCGCAAATGGCCCCCGGGCCGTAGTTGGGACACGCCTGGCCGAAAGTCACTTTTCCTGCCCTGTTAATGTTGAAAACAATCGTTTGTGTCATGATACTGTGTCTCTACGTAAAAGCTCAGGTGTGGCTAGTTTACGTCATCGCTGTGTGAAAATGCAAATAAATTCCACCTTCTAAAAAGATGGATGAAGTGTTTTCCTCTGCATTTGTCTCCGCATCCAGGCTACCCCCCCATTTGCACACGTCGCTTCTCCCTCGGCGGCGATGACATCCTGAAGGGAGCCCGCAGCAGCCCCCGATTGGCTCCCAGTGCGAGGATGCGGCCAATCAGATTCCTCCCCGCCCCCCTTCTCCCCCATTTTTTTTTTCTCCGACCGCCTGCCTTGCACATCACTTTCACGTTTTCGCAGCGCCGCATGGATGTGCGAGGGGCTCGGCGGCGAGTTTTTTTTTGTCGGGGCCGTGATGCTGGAGGAGGGTGGGGGGTGGTGGGGGCGGTGAGGGGCGGGAAGCGCTTGATGCGAAGATGCTGAGGAAATAGACGAAGAGGGCGCCGAAGAATTGTGACCAGACATCAGAAGCGAGGAGGAGAAGCGAGGAGGAGAAGGAGGAAGAGGAGCAGCCGTCGCCGAGGAGCCCGCGGGCATCTTCCACCATGGGCTGCTGGCTCTCGGGACCGTGGCTGGGCGACCCAGCGGTGAGTAGCACCAAGACCCACAAAGATGCTGTGTATAAACGTGTGTGTCATCTGACCATTCGGTGGCCCGCCATGTTGGCTCGGTATAAACGTCAAACTGCAAACTCTTTGTTTCAAGGAACCCTAAAATGTAAGCACGTATGTGAGACTGCTAACATACTCGAGTTATAACTTCACATTCAACATCATTTTTGTCTGTTCGTAGCAAAGGAACATGCGCTCCCGTCAGCCATTTTGTGCTTCTCAGCCCAGCCTGCGTGTGTACGTGCGTGTGTTTGTGCATCATTTGTGTGTGTATACACGGGCCCTCACATTAGCGCCGCATCTGACGATGTTCAGTGTAAGAAGTCTTCCAGTAAAATGGCAATAAATATCATTAATTTTTTGCTTAGCATATTAGTACAACAAAGGTACGGACGTAATGATCAATAAATGGATTTGAACAGACACTATGTGAGGAAATGTGATGACTGCTGCGGCCGAGCGACACCACCTGTTATTTCCTTTCTTAAGGGGAGGCGTTTATTTGTTTATGTGGCGCTTGGCAGCTCAAAAGAACCCATCCATCCATCCATTTTCTTGACCGCTTATTCCTCACAAGGGTCGCGGGGGCTGCTGGCGCCTATCTCAGCTGGCTCTGGGCAGTAGGCGGGGTACACCCTGGACTGGTTGCCAACCAATCGCAGGGCACACAGAGACGAACAACCATCCACACTCACACGCACACCTAGGGACAATTTGGAGCGCCCAATTAACCTGCCATGCATGTCTTTGGAATGTGGGAGGAGACCGGAGAAGACCCACGCAGGCACGGGGAGAACATGCAAACTCCACCCAGGAAGGTCCGAGCCTGGACTCGAACCGGAGACCTCAGAACTGGGAAGCGGACGTGCTAACCACTCGACTACCGTGCCGCCCAGCTCAAAAGAACCTGCTATTTATTCTACTGGCTTTTTCGAGACGTGTCTATTTGAGGGGAGGCGTTTATTTGTTGAAATGAACGTTATTCAACATGGAGATTTCTAACTTGACTATATAGGCTTGCTGGCCCACATGGGTGGTGTCGATTTGAGCGGAGGTGTTTATTTGTTGAACTCTGATAAACTATAACCAGACCATTTTTCATTCTACTGCTCCGGGTGGATTTGAGGAGAGGCATTTATTCGTTTATGTGGACTATCTGGAGACTGTTCATTTTACTGCCCTCTGCGGGGGTGTCTATTTGGGGAGAGGCGTTTATTTGTTTATGTGGCGCTTAAACAGCTGTACTGGCTTTTTCAAGATGTGTCTATTTGAGGGGAGGCGTTTATTTGTTGAAATGAACGTTATTCAACATGGAGATTTCTAACTTGACTATATAGGCTTGCTGGCCCACATGGGTGGTGTCGATTTGAGCGGAGGTGTTTATTTGTTGAACTCTTATAAACTATAACCAGACAATTTTTCATTCTACTGCTCCGGGTGGATTTGAGGAGAGGCATTTATTCGTTTATGTGGACTATCTGGAGACTGTTCATTTTACTGCCCTTTGCGGGGGTGTCTATTTGAGGAGAGGTGTTTCGTTCAGCATATGACACTGGAGATCTGTAACCTGGCCATTTACTGACATTTATGGGAGGCAGCCATTTGAGGGGAGGCATTTCCCTGGTGAAACTATGAATATCTTTGACCTATTCCGTTTTTATCGCAGCTTTTTGGGAGGCCTCTATTTGAAGTGAGGAGTTTGTTTGTTTACATGGATGATGATGATGATGTCTATTTGAGGAGAGGTGGTTTTTTTGGGCAACGCATCTGAACTTTCGAAGGCTATAACCTGACCTGGATTTATTCTACTTGCATTTGCAGGTGCTGTTTATTTGAGGGGAGGCGTTTATTTTTTTAAGTGGACCCCCTCAGGTAGCTGAACAATGAAGCCAAAATATTAGGAACAGCTTTGAGTATGAGTAAGTTAACTCATTCACTCCCAGCCATTTTCACTGAAGCTCGATTTTGACTGATTTTGTTTTGATTCGTCAGGGGGGGGGGCTATTTCTATTTGTTTCCGTTTTGCAGCAATTAGTATTAGAATATAGCTCGGTTTCATCATTATTCACAAATCTGTTTAAAACTGTGGGGGAAAACGGCTTGTTGCAACATGGCCATGGTTGATCTCCTATTCTCTCCTACCACCTGCTGGCCGTTTTTGTAATAACTACCATTGCTTCAACCGTTACCTTCAGTTCAGAGGCTGCATCAAAGCCTTCTGTATGCTCTAGCATAAAATAGCATAAAATAGCATAAAATAAAACATATTTATACGTCTTTGGGAGCTAATGAGTTAAACAATAAACGATAAATGCATTGACCTCAATAGTTGGTCAAGTGTGCGTGTATGTGTCTGTGTGCATGAGGAGAGTGACTCATGGATGTGATGCGCCGCAGCTCATGCGTCTCGTTTAATGTGCGCTGAGCCGTGTGTGCGTGCGCGTCGTCACCGCGTCCATCTCACCGGCATCACGCGGCCGCGCGGCAAACCCAGAACGAAGGCTGCGCGCGCGTCTGCGCGGGCAGAACGCCGCGTTCTGACCCACTTGCATAATGACGACTGTTCAAATGGAAGCCGCGACGCCATCGCGCGCGCGCGCGCGTGCGTCTGCAACTCAAAAAATGGGGCGACGCTGGCGCTTTTGCGAGAAGAGCTTTCGGTGCGAAGCTCCAATCTCGCTTCGCAATGTGCAAAGGAGCCAATTACATCACGGTGACATCAGTGGCGTTCTTTTTTTTTTTCCAAGTCTGACTTGAGAACATGGCGAGCTCGTTTTCATGTGTGAAAATAGGAAGATGAGGAAGAGGAGGAGGAGGAGGAGGAAGAGTAGGGAACACCTGCTGTGTGCCTCCAGACAAGATAAAGCAAATGAACTATAAGTGGACCATGTGAGCACGTTCATCCAAGAACCAGCAATAGACTTTTTAGGTTATACCGAATACCTTCCCACCTGTGTTGTCCAATGCATCAAATAAACACCTCCCCTCAATTTGACTCCTCCCATATAGGCCAGTTCTGGTCAGGATATAGATCCGTGGAGTTAATGCCCAACCCTCAAAAATAGACCTCTGGAATTCAAGGACATTATCGACTGCAGCAAATAAATGCCTCACCTCAAATGTTTGCCTCAGGTGGATCGTCTACTACAAATAAACACCTTCTCTAATAAATAGACGCCTCCCACAAAGGCCTGTGCAATGAAGAATGGTCACGATGCAGATCTCTGGAGTATATCAGCCACCTCAATAAATGCCTCCCCTTCATGTAGACACCTCCCACAAATGCCCGTTGAATGAATACTGGTCAGATTACAGATCTGCAGAGTTTGTTTGGGTGTGGCATCCGCTTACAACAAATAAACACCTGCCGTCAAATAGATGCCTTGCAAAAAAGAAAGGTAAGTAAAACGGCTACTGGTCATATCATAGCTCTATGGAAGCCCATTTCCGCCAGTAAAAAAATTAAAGAAAAAAAAAAAAAGAACTCTGACAGTGTAAAGTGAAAAAAAAAAAAAAGTTTTTTTTTTTTTCACTTTACACTGTCAGAGTTCTGTTTCCGCCATTTTTTTTTTTTTTTTTTTTTTTTAAGAATCCATCAGTGGAAACAAAAGTTTTAAAAAAAATTCTCACTCTCAGGACCCATTTATGCGAGTCGAAATATTTATTTATTTATTTATCGATTCATTTTTTTTATTGATGTCAGAAGCCCATCCCAACGAGATAGAAATGGTCTTCAAAAAAAAAAAAAAGAAAAAAAAAATCTACTGTCGGAAATGGGCTTCTGACAGTGATTAAAAAAAAATAAAAAAATAAAATAAAAAATCCACTGTCGGAAATGGGCTTCTGACTGACAGTGATAAAAAAACAAAAACAAACAATTTTTCCCCCACTGGCGGATTAAAAAAAAAAAATAAAAAAATAATCAAAAAAACCAACTTCAAACAAATTCAACACCTCCCTCAAATAAACACATTTGTGTGTCGTTCATTCCGTGCTTCCAGCTAAGCGGCGGGCGCAGCCTGGCACAGCTGAGCCAACGAGACGCGCTGCGCATCCTCGCGGCGAGTCAGCTCCCCGTCACCATGCAGGTGAAGAGTCAGAGGGGCCGCGGCGGCGTGGAGGCGGACCCCCGGGGCACCTGGGAGCCCCTGCCCCTCAACCTGCAGCATCTCAACCTGCCCCTGCCCAGGATGCCCACGGGCCTCAATGCTCCAAGCCCCACCTATCCGGACAGGTGAGCAGCACCTTCATCATCACACATCGTTTGATTGTTGCAAAAAAGCAAAAAAAAAGTCCAATTTGCTCTCCTTCCTCCCAGACATTATTTCAGCCACTTGTCTCTACCGCAAGACTGCGACGGAGGACACTACGGCTACCTGTCCAGCTCTCCCAGGGACACGGTGGACATGAGCCACCAGGTAACGCCGGCGTGGATCGATAAAGACGCTTTGGACCCGTTCTCACGTTCAGGTTTTCCCCGCGCGGCGATTCACTCAGGATCCGGAAGCGAGTGGCCGGCGAGCCAAGGAGCAGAACTGCCTGATGGGATGTTGCAACGTCAACCTTGATGAGCCCAAAGGCTACCACAGCCAGGTAACAACAAAGCGGGTCCGGAAAATAATAATTTATTCACTACAAATGATGCAACTTTGTTCATCTGTCTATGCTAACGACATATAGTGAGTGACAGGTAATGTTCATTTCGTCACCACATGTTTGTCACCGGACTAAAACTAGACTCGACTAAAACTCTCATTAATAAACAATAACTGGGACCAAATCAGTCTGCATTTTCGTCGACTAAAGACAAGACAAAAATGATATGATTTTTTTTTTAATCTTGTCACTGTGACACTGTCATGTGACACAGCCCCTTTCAAATCTGCAGCTAGCGAGTGCAACATGCACAAACACGTGGGAAAGGAAAAGGAGGTGGACAGTTAAAAAAAAAAAGTAAATTATAGTTATAATGTAACATTAATCCAACAGCAATAACGTTACAACAAAAATGTTAATCCGACCGACCGCTAACTAAAGATGGCTAACTTACTAGCTAGCTCATATCATGGAGCCATATTAGCCACTTGTTGATATACTGCGTGTCGAATTGTTTTTCAACAAAAGAATGAGGGAATTTTTTTTTATGAAAATAGTTTTAGATCTGAAATGTTCAACATTATCAGAGGGTGCTGATTGGTTGACACGTGAGGAAGGTGTTATGTACTGAGGTTGGATCCCAAAGCGCAGACACAAATAAGTTTTTAACTCTTTATTCGCATAATATCGAGAGGCGTAGAACAAACTTGACGAGACGAGAATGCATCGAGAATCACGAGACGCCAAGTCCCCTTGCCAAGCGGAGATGCACAGTGGAACAGAGGTAATATTCCGACAAACTACGAACCTAACCGAAGCGCGTTGTTTGCAGACGGACGACGACGACTTCATGCTGGACAAGCCTCTGGGCTTCCTGCCGCTCCACCACGAGCTGGACAGCGGCCTGGGCTGGACCGACGGCTCCCTCCACCAAGGCGACCTCTCCGGCCTGGAGACAGAGGAGGCAGGTTTAGAAGACTGCCACTCCCACGGCGCCTTGGGCCCCGGCGGCTGCGGCGCCTTCGGACCCGGCGGCGGCGGCGGCGGCTCGCCGTCCTCCGAGTCCTTCATCTCGTCGGAGCTGAGCGACTCGGGCTTCTACAGCGCCGGCGAGTTCCGCCACTTCCAGCGGATGCTGGAGAAGCGCATGCGGCTGTACAACGCCCGGCTGCAGCACCAGGGCGAGACGTGCGAGCGGCGGGAGCGCCGCGACAGCTGCCCCATGAGCCACCGCGAGCTGCTGGAGGCCATCCCCGAGGCGCTCGCCGTGCAGCCCCCGTGCCCGCGCATGCAGATGGGGATGGAGGAGGCCGCCGGGGCCGTCTTGGATGTGCCCAACCGCGGACTTTTCAGGTACGTCCATGGCGGGGGGGAAACAACGTTCACGTTCACAAACGATGCCATCGCAGTGAACATACACAACATGCCGAGATTTGTGCTAACGCGATGTCATCGTGCCGCCCATGCAGCAGAAAATACACAAAACCCGATTCATTCCAAGGCGATATGGGCCGCCTGAGACTGAGCTGGTTTCCATGGAAACAGCCAAGGACTTGTTGTGTAAATGTGAAAATGTCTGAGTGGCGACAAGCAAGATTACCGTTGAAGCTACATTGTCAAACTAGCTGCGTAAATTCTCCTTTGACAAATTCATCAATAAGCGTACACCCTGGACTTGTTACCAGTCAATCAGAGGCAACACATTCCTGCCCACAACACAAAAATCAACCAAGCTTTGGCTAGTCACTTGAAAAATGTGTATGGGCTATCGGCTAACCAGTAATATATTCAGATCAGTGAACTGCACAGCCTAGTTTTTGTTGAAAAGTATTGAAAGTCATCTGCTGTACGGTAATCCTGCTTTTTACGCCTCCAGAAAGCAACAGTTGTAGCATCATTTTGTAATAAATGATTAATGGGGGATTGGGCCACTCTTAACGCAGTAAAATAATTCGTTTTGACGTCTTACATGAATTTTTGCTTCCAGGGTGTCATCCGTCCAGTTCCACAAAGCGGACCGGCCCTGCCTGAACCGCCACAGCTCCAGTAGCAGCGCCCTCTTTAACCCCACCCACGGCCACGCGGCCGTGCCCCGAATGGGCGGCCCGGTCCTCTCCACCTGCAGCACGCCCTCCAGCCACCGGAGGCCGCTAGCTCCCGCGCAGCAGCAGCCGCACCAGCAGGGCTCCGGCTCGCTGGGTATGCTGCGGAGAAGCCGCACCCTGCACCACCGGCCCCCGCAGCAGGAGTACCGGCGGAGGGCCAGCCACCCGGCCTCGCCCTCCTACTGCGCCGCCACCCTGCACCACTGCGGGGGGGTCCCGCCGCATGGCGTCCTGCAGCCGGGCTTACCGGAGGAGGAAACCGAGATGGGGGCGGACGTGATGGCGTCCCCGCTCTCTGCGCAGCAGCACCCAGGTGACTTTTTTGGTTTTTTGTTTTTGTTTTTGTTTTTTGCCTGATGCCAATTTAGATATTTGGCAGGGAAAAAAACCTGTTAAACAATTAATCAGACAAATTAAAACATTTTAAAAAATATATACATATATTTTTAGTACCTCAAAGGGATACTTGACTCATTGAATAATTTTCAGCAGTGAGAAGTTAATATTTTGTCCAGTGTGAACTTGATGACATCACCTGTGCTGAGGAAGTAGTTAACGACCAATCATGGCTCACCTGTTTTCTGGGTTTGGTCAGTAAACTGAGCCATGATTGGTCGTTAGGTTTTCAGACCTCTGAGGAGGGAGATGAGGTAGTTGGAAAAAATCGGTTTATTCTTAAGGGATCGGCCGATCACCAATCTTCCAAAATTAAGGAAATCGGGGCCGATCGATCGGTGCACCCCTCTTAATTTTGACAGCTCTAATCCGAACAAGTGATTCTGATTCATATTTTGTTTGTGGAATATGAATTTAGCAGCAGAATCCACGTATTTATACTCATCTGAGAATAACAGAAGAGCTGGCCCCACCCACTTATTTTGAAAAATTGCATTTTGGGCCGGGTGAGAAGTTATTTTGCATTTATGCCGAGGGCCCCAAAACATAAATGACGAGATGACATCATCGTCTTTTCCTCTTTCATCCCAGTGCGCATGCGTGTGCCCAGCGCTCACGAGCTGCGTTACAACGCCAACCCCAACGCCCACCACGAGTGGTGGCCGCAGATGACCTTGATGCCCGACCCCCTGGCGGCGACGCCGCAAGACGACCAAATGGAGGAAAGTCTGCAGAGGGAGGCGCGCATTCAAGAGGAGGCGGAGCTTGAGTTGCAAAGGGGCCGGGCAGTCCAGGCGGCGCTCCACCTGGCCCAGCCGGCGGACGTCAACGACACCTGGCCCAAGCCGGCGAGTCGCCAGTCCCAGCCTGGGGCCGGCGCCGGGGCCCGAGGTCTTTACAGCACGCTGGAGGGCCACACGGGGGCCGCCCCGACGACCGCCCCGGATGCGAAGAAAGACCAAGCGGACGCGCCGCAAGCCAAAGCCAGCACGGCTTCGCGGGTGTCCCGGAACCAGCTCCTGCGGGACCGCGCGTCGCAGCTGGCCGACGAGCGCAGCGGCATGAGCACGGACGAGGAGACCAGCGCCGACATGCTGCTGGGTCGCTACTGGAGCCGGACGGAGAGGCGAGAACACTTCCTGCTGGCACGCGAGCAGAAGCAGCAGCAGGCCACCAGAGGAGGAGGAGGAGGAGGAGGAGGAGGAGGAGGGGGGCCGTCGGGACCCGGGTCCGTGCCGCCCCGCTCGCCCGTGCAGGCGGACGCCCGGCCGGCCGAGGCGCGCTGCAACACGGTGCTGGAAATGAGCCAGAGGAAGCTGAGTCGGCTGCGGAACCGCAAGATGTTGGACGACTGGACCACGGTGGAGGAGCTGCTGACTCACGGGACCAGGCTGGACAGCCACGAGCACCCCACGCTGTGCGCCAGCCCCCTGCTCACCGTCACCACCGTCTAAAAAAAAACTAAAAAGTGGGGATTCTCAAACTCGGGGATCCGGGGGACGAAAAATATTTGTCAGAATTTTCGTCATGGAAATTTTTTTTTTTCCAGACAAAAATAAAACTAAAATAGAAGACGTTCATTGAGACGAATGTTAAATTCGTCAACAAAATCTAAACAAAAATAATCCCGGGATCCCAGTTTGAGAACTCTTGCCCACACGGACGAACTCAACTGTCCTTTTCAGTGCGCTGGAGCACATTATCGTGCGTGGTGCGCAGGTGGTCTCGGGAACTTTAGCCTCACTGTTGTTGACCAAATTCACAGAAGCATGCAGCGCAAATCACCCCAGGCTACAAAACCTCTCGTCACCTTTTTCCATTTCGGATTCTTATGGTAGGGCATCTAATTTTTATTATTGCTTCGACAATTGTGATTTCCCAACTTTTGATGTTTTTTTGTTTTTTTTTGTATAGGGAAAAACACACCAACGCAAAACATCAGAAACTAACCTGTCCTCCCTACTTTTTTTTTTTTTTTTTTTTTTTTAAGAGAGAGAGCTCAGAATTGTTCATTCGGTAGTCTTACCGATTCAACGTCAACGTCAACCTTGGCTAAATAAAGGGTTGGCAAATACTGCATACTAAGTTCCCAGCAACATAAGCATGATCTAAAATACTACAAATTGCAACAAAATCAACATTTCAAAGCAGCTGGATTTTTTTTTTTTTTTTTTTTTTTTTTAGAACTGTCATATGTAAACAAAAAAACCCACAAATATTTACATGCCTGACACGCTCACAAAATGAAAGATGAGACGTGTGCTGCGCGACGTGCTTCTTGTTTACACATTGTACCTTACCTGCCCCCACATGTTTACTGGAAAACAGTGCACAGACCGAAAGGGATTTGTGTCCATCGAGCTGCTTGGATCGCGATGGAATCGATGGAAATATGCCCGGTCAGGAGGTCAACGTTGCGGGATCAAGTGCAAATAATACCTCAGTCTCAGTGCTGCAGTTTTTAAGGCAGACGTAAAAAAAAAAAAAAAGGTGCGCAGAGATCCTTGTAGATATTTACATGTCGAGAGGGACCTAAGAAACAAACAATTTTTGCACATTTTTTAAAATATATTTAAATATATAGAAAGTTCTAAGAGGTTTTCTTCCCTTTCGCTCTCTCACAGGGACCGAGGCCAGTGGACGACTGTACATAAAACACAGTACGTGTGTGCGTATGTGTGTGTCGATGTTTTCTCAACTATCATAACAAAAAATCTTTACGTGTTTGAACATATTTCAATATTTTTTCTTACTGTACCGCATTTGTTTTGGTCATCACTAAAGGTTTTATTGCACATTGTACATACGGTATCCGGAAAGCCAGTTAACTCTGATTATTATTGTTATTATCTTTTTGGTTCTTTTAAGTGAACACACAAATTGTGTTGGATATTCTTGTCTCCTAATTAAATCTGACTGTTGTTTTGTGCCACATGGACGTGTGCGTATATTGATTGAGCCACATGCAGCCAGCAGGGCGGCGATGAAGGCGTTACCGGCGGAAACGAAGATGTGAAGCTTATAAAATAGCTGTTGTTCATTTTGGAAGCTGTACATATAGCATTGGCGTATTAGTTATACGAACTTGAGTTTTAATGTTTCTTTTTTTTTTTTTTTTAGCAAGAATAGGACGAATGATGTCGTCTTCCAAGGCTATTGCTGTAGATGCCCATCGTACCACCCCGTTTAATCCCCCCCCCCCACGCACCTTTGCACGCCACTGGCTATCACTCATTTGAAACAGAGGGGGAAAAAAACGTATTTTGTCGCACCAAACTGCCCCAAAACTGGCACTTGTACCCATGCAGTAGTCAACAGAAGCCTAAAATTACGACTATACTACTATTACTTTCTGTCTGAGGTAATTCTCAAGCTTCTACCACAAGTGGCAGAGAATTCTTGCCTTTGCTTCCTCAGACAGTTTTCATTTTAATTTCCTGTTCTAAAAGAGGTCGCGAACCTCAAGTGCCATGGCCGTGGTCTTTGCCTATAGACGCCGGCTCAGCCGATGATTAGAGGAGTCAGAAAACAGACTGGCTCTAACCATTCTGCTGCGTTAAATGTTCTGGTTCTTGAGCTTCTTGAGTTATCGTCTGTTAAGATAACATATAGCTAGGTTATGCGAATGTGAGTGTGGAGCAGAGCAAAGCATTCTTCATTGCAGCAAATGTATGCTAACTTATATTTACAATTATTCCGACAAGTAATTCATATAATTACATTTTATTGGAACTAAATCAAGTGCAGTTAGTGAAATTGAATCATTTATCTGACGATCTTTCACCGCACGCTAACATGCAGCTATCTATGCTAGCGATGTATAGCGCAAAGAGTGGTTGGAAATCAGTGACCTAAAAAAAAAATAAAAAATCAGTGCAAAATAAGTAGACAATCAAATCGTGTCTCTTTTTAGTCATGATATATTTGGAGAGTAGAAAATCAAAAAGATGCATGTGTCGCTTTTTAGCACACAGAAGGAAAGTAGGGTAAGCGCAAGGGCAATTAGCTCAAATATTACGTTTTTTTGTTGTTGTTTTAGACTGCAGCACAGCGTTTTAAAATAAATAATCAAATTTGTGTTTATTTTGCTTTGGCCATCACTTGACTTTTAACCGAGTTAAGCTACGCTAGCCTACCAGCGTTCGCTCCGTTTCACGTCTTCATGCTCACTTGCTTGTGCTAATGTGAACTAGTACCAATCCTCGCTATATTCATAGGAATGTGATCCCAAACTACTTCTATCATTTCATCTTACATTACCCATAAAAACAGGTAATTTGATTGGTTTTTGTTTTGTTTTTTTAATGCACATGACAACTATACAAGTAGGCTAACCTCAGCTTCTCTTCAATATACGAAGACATACTTACTTACCCCCAGTTCATATTTTCTTATAACCTAAGCCAGGGCTGTAAAAAACATTTGACAGTGTTACAGAAAGAGTTTAAAAAACAACAACAACAACAACAAAAACAATCAGAGATGAATTTGTGAATAGCAAACTACAAATAGGTACATTACTCTTCTTGACCTTTGACTAAAATAAGCTATGCTAGCAGCATTCCAGTCTTTGTTGTAACTTATGCTAAAGCTAGAAGTGATTAATTTGATATTTTCATATGAAACAGCTTTTCAGGAGGACTTTTCAAGGTTACGTGACAAGAGACAACGATTCCGAGGTGGATTTTCGCCTGGTTAGCGATGAGCGTCTTCCCTGTCTCTCTTGCCTCGAAACTCTGAATAATAGATTATTTTTTCTTTCTGTTTTTTTTTTTTCCTGCTCTCTTCCAACCAACACAAGCACAGACGGGCTGAGAATAGCACACGTGTCCTCATGTGATGTGAAATTTAAAGCACAGTGGAGCGGAGAGTCTCGCTGCTGGGCAACGGCACACTCATTTCCCCTCTGCCATCCGTCCATCTGTCCATCCATCCATCATCCCCTCATCCGGGCCTACAGCATATGTACGGGAAAATCATTTGGAATACAATGTACATGTGTGCTGTAACAAGAATAAAAAGAGAGGTTTTAATGAGCTGTGACCCTCTGGTTCTGTTCTTTGTTCAGCCATGCGCGAACAACAGCACATGGCTGGACTCACTTGGGCCTCAGGCAGATTCAGAAAGAGGCTCTTGCCGGAATTAGTCAGTCAACAATGACTGTAGATGACTTTTGTATGAGTAAAATGTCAATCATTTCTTATTTAAGTTTGTCTCAAAGATGTGCCTTTATCTAATAATAAGAATAATAAGTCAAATGTGACCTTTGAACATCTACTGTATGTTTACCCTCAGCCCATAATCTGGTGCATGATACAATTATTTATAATAAGTAATTGATATCCTGAGGTTTTGAACCTCATATATTTTGTATGTAATTCGACAAAAAAAAAAAAAAACACTTTCTTGGGGCTAATTTTATACAACCGGATGGTCAAAGAGCGCAGCACCGTCAAAGAGCTAAATTGAGCCAACAACAGCGGACTCTGGTGGCCAAATTGGGGACTACAAAAATATACCTAAAAGTCTCCACAACTAATTTTTCTGTCCACATATCGTCGTTGCGGATTATTTTGTGAAGTGAGGTGTGTTGAAAGCCACATTTATTTTAAAAATGTAATTGAACGAGTTAACTGTTAAGTGACGTGAAGGTCGACGTTGTCACATGAACGAAAGGACAGCCAATCAGGACGCGAGCTGATTGGAAAAGGCGGAAGCGTAACGAGGAAACTGGTGGCGACTGGCGACACCTGCAACCGTACGAAGCTCAAAAGGTTAATTTTACCCGTCGTGTACGTGTTGGGTGTTGTTTATGGAAATACGTCATACCATTAATATAAATGTGACAATATGGAGAAGAGTTGGCAATAAATTGCTAATTTGCCACTGATACCTAGTTGCCAGACAGCTAACAGCTAGCTACATTTCTTCGCTTTTGAATTCCTTACTATGAAACAAACAATTGTTATTCAATTTTGTTAAAAATAATAATAATAATAATTTTATTTCAGAGCTGTAACAGATACAATAAAGCAAAATATACTCAAATTCATTTATGATAACTTGATTAGATTATTAATAATTTGACATAGTATATTCATTTTTTTTTTAAATACTCATTTTAAGAGTTAGAGATAATGAAATAAGTGACATCAAATATCCGGAAGATCACATTATACCTTTGTAAAATGTTTCATCCATCCATCGATCCATCCTATTAACCGCATTTAATTTTTTAATAAAAGGCTCGGTGTTTGTTTATTGAGTGAGACAAATTAGTTGCATCTTACAAATATGCTCTTCATGATCTGTAAACTCACAAAATGGCAGTAGAAATGTCTGTAAATTGAACAGTTTGGTGTTTTCATAGTAGTTTACACAAGACTTCTGGTTTGGGGAAAACCATGAGTTTTGATATTATTTATTGTTTATATCTTACTTGTATGCAAATGACATGAATGACACAGTATATTCACATTAAATGGCATTTTTATTGCTTAATAAGCCAGAGTGAGCTTGGTAACAAGTGACGATGCATCACAACTTATTTCCTTTCCACAAGACTCATTTCATTCATAATGAATGTAAGAACACAAGTCTTCAAAAAAAAAGTTACTTTGCAACAACGACGCTGGAACATATCACACTGTTTTTCGACACAAATAGACGAGATTAATCACTGACCCTAAAGCAGATCAGAAGTTGATGTCCGCAGAATGGACACAATAATAACATATCATCATGACATGACAAACAAAAAGTATCATCACTAATCAACAGTGATAGCATATCTTAATGGAGCCCTGAACAAAAGACATAAAAGTTTTTGCACATTTGCATAGTAAACGTCGTTGAGATTCAAACGTGATCTGTTCTAGTGACGTCCTCAGGAAATGAGGATCACCACCACTAGGGATAGACCGATTATCGGCTGGGCCGATTATCGGTGCCGATATTCAGCATTTTGAGAAATATCGGCATCGGCCATTTTGAAGAATCATATGGCCGATAATAGATCCTTTTTTATTTATTTTTATTTTTTTTAAGTGTTAACTTCAGGGAAATAATTTAAATGTAAATAAAAAAAAAAAAGTTTTTATTTTCATTTTTGTCGACCCTGGGAACTCTCTGCACCTTCTGTTTTTGATTGAAATTAAAACTAAGATAAGTAAAAATTTAATACTTTGGATATTTTGAAATTTTTGAAGACTTATTTTTTGTAGAAAATAATTGTTTGTTTTTATTTAACTTTTGAAAACATGCTACTGCGCCTGGGAGATCCCAGAACTTGTGTATTGACTAAGATTTTTTGGAAAAAAAAAAACAACTTAAAAATATTTTACTAACCCTAAAAGTTGCTCAATAAACATGTGCTTTAAAATAAAAAAAAAATAAAAAAAAATAAAAAAAAAAAGATAAGAGCTCGAGTTTGTATTTTTTCCAAATTTTGATGTCCCTTTTTAGTGAAAATGAATATCGGCTCCAAATATCGGTTATCGGCATCCTTCACTACTAATAATTGGTATCGGTATCGGGCCCAAAAAAACCCTATCGGTCTATCTCTAACCACCACAATCAAATTTCTGTACAAGCAGAAATAAAAGTGCACTAAATCAATAATAGAGGTTCATCTCATTTGGTTACCAAAAATAAATCAGATTGTTGCATGACAACATATATTTTTTTTCCCCAGTAGCTCTAATAAAAACACATAAATATTTAACTTCTGTCCAAACAAAAGACATCAGGAAGCAGCATTATTTGTCATCACTTTGCATATGAAAAGATATGCAAAGCAATCATCATGAGCAAAAAAAAAAAAAAGTATTAATTATAAATATAATTGGTGTGATTCATGCAACATGCATGACAAAACATTGCTATAAAAAATGGTTTTGCTATTTTTTTTCCTTATTGGAAAATCCTCCAGCAACAAGTTAAGATGATATGATCATAAGTAATATCATCGTCATATAACAATATATGATGAATAAAGATGATTGCCAAAGCAATCGGACTCTTCATACAGCACGTATGACAAGATAATATTTTTGCTGTTTTTTCCATAGGACATCAACCAGCAAGACAAAATGATCAGTATGATCAGTAGTGTCGCAAATTAACATAATTTGTGCACAGTTTCCACATAAAAAAATATGTAAAACGTATTCGATCGCAAATGCAATCAGATGCGATTCATGCATGGCGCATGACAAAAGTTCTCCCGCTGATATTTCCCATGATAGGAAATGAAGCAAGTTGAGGACGCGTCATGTCGACAAGTCATGTCAGTCAGTCTGTGTCTACCAGGGCCTCCAGGGGGCGCTGTGGTCCGAGCGCTCCTCTTCCTCCTCGCTGACGCTGCTGTGGCCCGGAAACAAGTCGTCCTCTGTGCCGAATCGCGTCCCGGCCGGAGGGACGGAGCGGAGCCTCCTGAGGACGCAAACGGTCATCTCCAGCACGTCGGCCTTCTCCATCTTCTCCATCTTGGCGAGCAACTCGGCGGCCAGGAGGGACTTGAGCTGCTCGATGCTGCCGTTGATTCGCTCTCGCCGCAACTTCTCCACCAGAGGCTTTCGGATCTGCGACACGGGAACAGACGAGGATGAGGACGCTTGTCGAGCGAGCGACTAGATGACGACGACGACGATGACGATGATGATGATGGGATGATGAAGGCGAACGTACCTTGTGTGTGAGAGTCAGGTGAGAGTCTTGCAGAGAGATGGCAGGTGCCATGTGTGGATGCGTGTGCTGTCCATGCTTCGTGCCTCCGTCCTATTTATAGTCACAAATCTCCATATCAAATGCGGGCCTCTGCACTTTCTCACACTTGGCAGCCAATCAGAGAGCAGCACGCCGGCACAATAGTTACATCTCAGGGGAGCAGCTGGACCACTTTGGGGGGGACGCAAGGGAGGCTTTGTGAGGGTCTCGTTGGGGTCTGGTGGGAAAGTGCTGACCCTGTACAGAGCACATCTGCTGCCATCAGTGACTTTCAACTGGCACACGCCATTATGATTTTTTTTTGGGGGGTGTACACGCTTACGATGATGACATCATTTAGTCACACTTACAGAAATAATAAAGGTAACCAGGCTCTTCTCATAGCAATATTATAAGATTACTTCAGATTGTTGTTTTCAAAAGTACACAAAAAAAGTTTTTTTAATGATGACAATGATGATGTCATCCGACATTGCATCATCACGTGTTGAACCAAAAGTTGCAAACTATCAGGTTCAGCGTCTCCTTCACTTGTTGCCGATGAAACCAGTCGATGATGGGAACCGCTTTCGAGCCCGCAGGTCAAAGGTGACTGCACGCGCCAAACGCCGTCGGCGTGAAAGGGGGCGATCTAACGTGCTGCACAATGAATGACACGCACGCTTGTATTGTTGCTGGTGTGGGAAAGCGGAGCCGAGTCACTCTCAGAGCCGCCGAGGGGCAATCGAAGCTGACCTTTGACCCGCGGCGATGCGATCACACGATCATGAGCGTCCGTTCGTCAAAGCTAGAACGTGAATCTGCTATTTTAGCATTTTTAAGTGATTGTGTAAGTTTATCAGCATTTGTATAAATGAGAAAAAGTCATTTAAAAAAAGCACAAAATCAAAACTTTTTTTCCCCCCTTTCAATCTAATATGCTAATACAGCTGATAATGATTTCTTATCAGCATCTGATAATGTGCCACTTGAAGGTACGAGTGTGTGAAAGTGAATCGTGTTGAGCGCGACCAGCAGGCCACTTATTGGCTTATCGTCCAAACCCCAACGGGATTTGGCACACTTCAGGAAACAGCTGCCATCGTCGGCCAATGGCGGCCTTTCCCTCCAGATGTCATCCTGTTGTTTAGTGCGCACATAAAACAACATGTGGGAAAGTGGTGACCCTTTGAGAGCACTTCAATGACTTTGACCTGGCACACGCCATTATGATGCCGGGGGGGCATTATGGAATGTGGACACCCTCATTGCTATTAATGACAAGTCAGGGTGAAAATAAATTCCTCCGGAATGTAGTGGGGTCACGAATGATCAACAATGAATCGATCTGATCAACTGATTAATCGTTTAGAGGCATCGTCTTACTGAGAATTGTCCAAATTCTCCAATTTCAGCCTGTCAACGATAAATCATCTCTGATTTCTTGAGTCCGCCAAGAAAGAAGAGTGATTATCTTGAATTAATCATCATACGACATTTGCAAATGTCTGCATTTACTTTGAAAAACAACGATTCACATTTTGTGTAGTTTCTGACTACATGTTATGGACCAAAACAGGAAGTGAATCATAATAATAATTATGGGGGAAAAATAATAGTCCGTTTACAGTTACATTTGCCCCATTTTCTGTTTTTAGAACTCATATGTGCTGAGCACGGTTATTTTATTTAACTAAAACTAACGAAAAAAACTAAAACTAAAACTAAAAAAAAAAGGAACAAAAAATGTTAACAAAATACAATAAAAATGAAAATGCTTTTTAAAAAAACTAAAACTAACTATGATTATAGAAAAAATGTCCTTCATTTTCATCTTTGGTAATTAATTTAATGCATGACACGGAAGTGACGTCATCTAACAGCAGCCAATAAAAAGCACCTTCAGATGACGTCGCTCCCATGGTGTTTTTTTTTTTTAAATATTGTGCACAAGTAATACACATTAAAAAAAAAAAAAAAAAAAAAAACTAATACTGAAACTAGTTAAAACAAAACTAAGCATTTATTAAATAACTAAAACACCCGGAAAACTAATTAAAACTAACTAAATTTAAAAAACAAAATAAAAACTAACAAAAACGTAAAATTCTATCTAATAATAACCCTGACATTTGAACGCAACACGGAGTCGCTAATCGATGCGCGTGTTCCTCAAATGGACATCGGCGTGTGTGTTAAGCTGCGTCTCCCTCCAGGGTTGCACATATAAAGCTTTTGTCCCCGAGGGGGGGGGGGGGGGGGCTTCCTCAGGGAGTGCCCCCCTCCTCCGCTTCCCACACTTCCAACAAACAATGCAAGTGTGTCTCATTAGACGCTGGCCACTAAAACATGTGAGCCAGGGACGCCTCGACGGACAAACGTGACGTTGTTGTTTGTGTTTGGGGGCGCTTTTTGCGAGGTGATCGCCAAACGTGCTCGTAAGACGGTGGAGGACCTGCAATTATGTCATGTCTGCCGGGGAGCTGTGAGGAGAAGCTGCGGGAAACTTTCCCACGCACGCTCCATTCAAAAGCATAAAAAAAAAGACGTGAATGGGCCTGAGGGCATGATTACGTTACGCACACGCACGGAGGGTGACATCTGGAGGGAAAGGCCGCCATTGGCCGACGATGGCAGCTGTTTCCTGAAGTGTGCCAAATCCCGCTGGGGTTTGGACAATAAGCGGCCTGCTGGTGGCGCCGTCCTCACTCACTTTCACACACTTGTCATATCATACCATCAGGATAAGACTGAAAAAAAAAAAAAAAAAAAAAAAGGTGATATCTACTTGAAAAAAGCTTCGTCAAATTGATGCACTCAGAAAGTAAAATTTACAAGTTTAACTAGAGTTTCTGATGCACTAGATGTATTTACTCGATTTTTTTTCAAGTGCACTCAAACCTCGGTTTTCGAACATAATCCGTTCCAGAAAGCTGTTCTTAAAAGCGAATTGTTCGAAATCCAAAACAATTTTCCCCATTATAATTAATGTAAATATTTTTAATCCGTTCCAAGTCTTAAAAAAAACTTTTTACAAGTTTTTTGTTTTACTATTTTACACCATAAACCGCACTGTATACTGTTTACCATAAATAGAAAAGGGTAGAAATAGACACTTTTATTTTTAAAACATGGAAAGTGACGTCATCTCGCAGCAGAAAAGGACCTTCAGATGACGTCGCTCACATGTTTTTTTTTTTTTTTTAAGTATTATGCACAAGTAATACACATAATAAAAAAAACTAAAACTAATACTGAAACTAACTAAAACAAAGCATGTATTAATTAACTATCCATCCATTTTCTTGACCGCTTATTCTTCACAAGGGTCGCGGGGGGTGCTGGAGCCTATCTCAGCTGGCTTTGGGTAGTAGGCGGGGCACACCCTGAACTGGTTGCCAGCCAATCGCAGTATTAATTAACTAAAACTAATACAAACGAACAGAACCACCCTGAAAACTAATTAAAACTAACTAAACTTAAAAAAAATAAATAAAATTCAAAATGGTATCAAAACTAACTAAAATGAAAAAATTCCCAAACTATAATAAGCCTGGCGCAGAAAGTTTTGACAACTTCAACTGTGTGTTCGTTAAAAAGTGTTAAAGTTGCGCGTTCGCATCGTCACGGGTCAAAGGTCACCTTCAATGGTCCCTCGGCCGACCTGAGAGAGACTCCGCTGCGCTTTCCCACACCGGAACAATACAAGCGTGTGGAGTGAACTTTGACCCGCGGGCGCACAATTTCTTCTTTCTTTTCACCCGCAACAAGTGAAGGAGACGTCAAACTAATCGTTTTTGGTTTTTTTTGTGATTTGGATTCAACACGTGATGCTGGAATGTTGCATCATTCGCCGATACGCACAAACATTCTTCCACACTAAAAGGTGTACTTTTGTTTTTATAAATTGAATATGAATATAAAATAATAATTAGCCATACTGTAGCTTTCAAAAGCTCTTTTAAAGAAACGAACATCTTGAATCTTAAAGCAGCATCTGCAAGTGCAAAAAAGATGATCACTTTGTATATGGCGTTCTTGAGTTTTGGATTGAATATTAAATTTACCATTTAAAAAAAATTGAAATAGCATTTAATTACATACTGTTTTTCTCTATTTATGTCTATTTTCTCTATTTATGTTTTTCTATCAAACTGTTCCAGTCGAAGAACTTTTGCTAGCACACTTAAATCACTTTTTAAAAACATATTTTCACCCCGAAATGTCAGATTCAACATTGTGGTTTATGCATTAATAAAAATTTTTAAAAAAAGTATTAAAGTTTGATCATAACAGTGTGATTGCATCGCCGCGGGTCAAAGGTCAGCTTCGATTGCCCCTCGGCGGCTCTGAGAGTGACTCGGCTCCGCTTTCCCACACCAGCAACAATACAAGCGTGCGTGTCATTCATTGTGCAGCACGTTAGATCGCCCCCTTTCACGCCGACGGCGTTTGGCGCGTGCGGTCACCTTTGACCTGCGGGCTCGAAAGCGGTTCCCATCATCGACTGGTTTCATCGGCAACAAGTGAAGGAGAGGCTGAAACTGATAGTTTGCAACTTTTGGTTCAACGCGTGATGATGCAATGTCGGATGACATCATCATTGTCATCATTAAAAAAACTTTTTTTGTGTACTTTTGAAAACAACAATCTGAAGTAATCTTATAATATTGCTATGAGAAGAGCCTGGTTACCTTTATTATTTCTGTAAGTGTGACTAAATGATGTCATCATCGTAAGCGTGTACACCCCCCAAAAAAAAATCATAATGGCGTGTGCCAGTTGAAAGTCACTGATGGCAGCAGATGTGCTCTGTACAGGGTCAGCACTTTCCCACCAGACCCCAACGAGACCCTCACAAAGCCTCCCTTGCGTCCCCCCCAAAGTGGTCCAGCTGCTCCCCTGAGATGTAACTATTGTGCCGGCGTGCTGCTCTCTGATTGGCTGCCAAGTGTGAGAAAGTGCAGAGGCCCGCATTTGATATGGAGATTTGTGACTATAAATAGGACGGAGGCACGAAGCATGGACAGCACACGCATCCACACATGGCACCTGCCATCTCTCTGCAAGACTCTCACCTGACTCTCACACACAAGGTACGTTCGCCTTCATCATCCCATCATCATCATCGTCGTCGTCATCTAGTCGCTCGCTCGACAAGCGTCCTCATCCTCGTCTGTTCCCGTGTCGCAGATCCGAAAGCCTCTGGTGGAGAAGTTGCGGCGAGAGCGAATCAACGGCAGCATCGAGCAGCTCAAGTCCCTCCTGGCCGCCGAGTTGCTCGCCAAGATGGAGAAGATGGAGAAGGCCGACGTGCTGGAGATGACCGTTTGCGTCCTCAGGAGGCTCCGCTCCGTCCCTCCGGCCGGGACGCGATTCGGCACAGAGGACGACTTGTTTCCGGGCCACAGCAGCATCAGCGAGGAGGAAGAGGAGCGCTCGGACCACAGCGCCCCCTGGAGGCCCTGGTAGACACAGACTGACTGACATGACTTGTCGACATGACGCGTCCTCAACTTGCTTCATTTCCTATCATGGGAAATATCAGCGGGATAACTTTTGTCATGCGCCATGCATGAATCGCATCTGATTGCATTTGCAATTGAATACTTTTTCATATTTTTTTTAAATATGAAAACAATGACAATTTATGTTAATTTGTCATGCTACTGATCATATTGATCATTTGTTTCTACTAGTTGATGTCCTATGGAAAGAACAACAGTCATATTATCTGTCATACATGTTGTACGAATCATCTTTATTCATCTCTGAAGCCTTTTCATATATTGTTATATGATTATATTGTTCTTTTTTTTCTGTGTTATCGATCATATTGATCGAAACTCTTTGCTGAGGACTTTTCCTTTCAGGAAGAAAAATGCAAGACTGTCTTTTATAAGAATATTTTGTCATGCTTGTTGCGTGAATCACTATTTCATATTATTCATTTTGTTAGGTTATTTCTGACAATTTTATTGATCTTGTAACAAGTGTTATTGATCATGTTGATCTTGATTGTCAATTGACTTAGTCATTATTTTTTTATGGCTGACTTTTCCTATGGAAATACTAATTTTAAAAGCCTTTTTTTTTTATAGATCTCACAATGTTATTGATCATTTTGATCTCCATCTTTTTTTGCTGGAAGACTTTTCCTTTGGAAACATAGCAGCAATAATGTCTTACAAGAACATTTGATTATGCATATTGCATGAAGATTTTGATTGCTTTAGCAATTGTATTTGAGATTGTTGTCACACCTTTTTCATACATTATTGTATGTAAACATGAGGACATTGTGTTTTATAGCAATGTTATGGATCATATCGATCTCAGTTGTCTCTTCAGTGGACATAATTGTAAGAGACATGAATGTCACACGTGTGAAAACTTGTCATTGCTCTTGTGGTGGCTTTTGTAAAATCAATTAATGTCTTGGTTTTGTTTGAACCATTAGTGTTCCTATTTGTGTCTTTTGTAAAGACAAATGTGTTTCCAAACTGATCGTGTGATGTATCATCACTTTGCTGAGTTGACTCTTTGTCAATAAACAAATACGTCATCATAAACACATTGTGTTGTGATCTGCTTTCATATAACAGGTTTACTGCGCAGCATTTTCAGATTATTTTCTTTATTTGTAAATATTTTTATATAACAATTATCCACCCAGCAAAGACTCACGACACATTCTGTGTTTTTTAAAAATCGTTTTCAGCAATAAAAAAATATGCTTGATAGCATAGCAATGCTATAAGTCAAGTCATATTGGAGTTTAAATTAATAAAATAATAATAATTATTATTTAAAAAAAAAAAAAATGAAGCGCAATGACATGCGTAAATGCCGGAACAAATATGACGTGTCGTAACACCCGGAACGTAAAAACAGACGCACACAACGCAGAAACTGTCGAGGCTAGTGGAATCGTGCTAACTGGCAAAACACTACCGTTTTTACATAAAGTCATCATTTTTTATTGTTTTTATTTTTAGTATTGACCTTGCTTGTAACTTCAAGGTGACAGCTGGTAAGACTCTGTACTTTCATTGTTCTAATATGACATATTCGAGGTAGCAGTGCTAAGCTAACTCGGAAGTATCGATTCATTCCTATTTTGCGCATGCGCACAGTGACGTTCATAGTCATAATTTCATTACCTGTCATTTCAGTGTCCTTTTTTTTTTTTTTGCCTCTGTAGTACTGTATAAATGAAGCAAGTAAATCTTATAGATGCTTATCTTAATATATATATAATTTTTATTCATGTATTTCCCCTTGTTTTGCCATGTAATTGTAATGTAATTTTACAGGATTAAAAATGGGAGCATAAAAACTGTTCCAAACAAATCATGTAAGCTCTGTGTGAGTCGCAACAAAAGTATGCACATTACTAGTTCTTAAATAATTTTATTATTTTATATTTATTATAAAGAAAACATTATAAATGTCAGTATAATGCAATAACATTGTACATGTTGCAAACAGTTCTCATTGTGGTTGTCAATGTCTGCTCCATCTGTGCAGAAGTTCATCTTTAAAGCACATGACTGGACAATGGACATGCCCAAGTGCCATCCCCTGATCCCCCTCGTGCCCCCCCACCCCTTCCACGCCGGGATCTGGGAGCCTTAGTGCCACACGACTTCCCACACCGGTTGAAAGGCGGCCCGCACAATAGAAGTGTGTCTACTCCCACAAAAGCCTCGGCCGGATTCCCAGGCCCCGGCCGGGGGCGAGGTGAGGGGGGGGGTGTCCCTTGACTCAGCCGCCATCTGCCCGGCGCTCGTGGGAAACACGCGACGGCCTTAAGACGCACACGGGGCTGCGTTACCATGGCAACAATCGGCACAAGCGTAGAAGATATGCGATACGGAAGATGACGGATGAAAGGTAGCGCTGTCATTTATTTGATTGCTATTTCATGAACGGACACGTTCATATTTCATATATATTTTCCCTGAATGTTTTCACGTGAGACTCAGTCGCACGTTTACGTCTCACGCTCGGGCCTCATCTGTCCACTGGGGGGGGTCTCACGGAGGGGGCGTCGGCGGTTTTGCTCGTGAACATTTTCCCACCGACCTTGCGTGAACCGCGCCGAGCGGCCCACCTGCTCCGTCTGACACGCCGTTGGCGCCATTGTCGCGCAGCACGCCGGCCTCCTCTGATTGGCCGCCGGCGAGCATAAAATGAGACGCGCTCGCAGGCTCGACCGGCACGTCTCGCTCGCGCTCGTTTGGACCCCAAAGCGTCACACGTCATCGTCATGTCTCTGTACGCGGACCTCCAACTTCAGGACAGCGTCAAGGAGCAGCTCTTTAGGTGAGTCACTCTTAGGGACACTCGTGTGTAGTTTAATTATTAATATTCCCAATATTTTTGGTTTCCTTGATTAGCAATGTGAGGGTCAAAATATTAGGAACATCCACAATTGAATCGGAATGCTGGCGTTTCATTCCCTTAACTACATTGGAAGCCCAAAATATTAGGAACAGCTTAAATCGAAACTAAAATATTATGATTATGAATAACCATTTTGACCAAAAGGCTTTGATCATTCGCATCATCCTCAAACGTTCTATTTCATCAGATTTCGTCAGATCTCGTCATGTTTCATTCTAATTTCATGCACCGGCAGCCCATTGAAAAGAGATACAGTGCTGCCATCTGCTGGCCATAGTTAGAGTGTTTTTGATTCCACAACCTATTGACCAGGCAGCGCTGCACTTAGATGTTGCACTGCCCGTTAATTAAAAATAAATAAATAAATTTATTTTATTTACATTTATTTATTTATTTACATTTATGGCGGCATACATCGTGATTTTTACTAATTGTTATTAAACATTTTTATGCGGTCAAAGAGTTATGTAAGTGGGTAAAAAATATTAAGAACGGTTGCAATTTATTACCATTTTTGCGAGGCTAAATAAGGAACTACATCAGACTGATGACCGTTCCTAATATTTGTTTCATTATTTAGGGACACGGGTGGGTCAAAATATTAGGAACAGTTGTTTTGGCACCGAAATGAAAGTTGTTCCTAATATTTGGAATTAAATAAAATACCTAAAATAGTAGAAACTGCTATTAGTGGGTGTAGCAAATTCAAATTAAATTTGAAAATTTGTCTCTCAAGGGATGCTGTTCCTAATAATTTGACCTTGGCAAAATAAGGGCTCCAAAATATTAGGAACAGTCGAGTTGTAGTTCCAGTTGTTTCTAATAATTTGGTTCCTTTATTTTTCTAGGTTTAGTGAACACATAATATAGAAAATTGGATTGTTCTTAATTCTGATTATTTTTTATGTTTCTGTACAACGCATCGCTCCAAATGTGACCGCACGTGACACGAATGAACATCTCGTCTTCTCGTCTTCAGGTGCAAGCTGCACACGCTGGAGAGGAAATGCAGCGGCGGCGTGGAGAAACTGCGCACCCTGCTGGAGGAGCTGGTACCGCAGCGCGGCCTGCCGCTGGCCGAGCTTGTGGAGAAGGCCAAGTGCTTCCTGACGCTGCGGCGGGCGCCGCTTTCCCACCGGGGTTACTCCAAACCCGCCCGCCAACTCCTGCGACTTTTCCCCGACGCCGACGAGGACCTGGCGCCGCTTTGCTGCTAGCGTCTCGCCGATAATTCGCTCCGCAGAGACTCGTCGCTGAAGACGTTTTTGGAGGTGGAGAGGCTGTTTGGTGGTGGAACTTTGATGACTTTGCTGCTATTTCCTCCCCCCCATGCACACAAAGTGTCTTATGGTTGTGTTTCTTTGCAACCACTCTGTTATTTTCATTTTTTTTTTAAGGCTGCAATCTTTTTTTTAAGAATGTGCTTAGCCAAACTAAACTATGTAAAAATGCGGCCTGGCGCATTTTCCACATACATCCTGCCTTGTTTCAAGGCCGTACCCGCATGATATATACCTTTTATTTTCTTTAAAAGGGGCTCTGCTATTATTTGACGTTATGCATATGTTGTATGCTTTCAGTTCTGTTTCGTTTTAATACATTTTTTTTTTAAATGAAAAGAATAAATCATGCACAATGTATTTGCGCCTCACTTGTTTCATTTTGTCCGTTGAAACACGTTGACACCCATTCAAAGTCCTCCAGTAAAAGCTCACGTGGGATTTGGGGATTGTGGGAGGAAGTCAGAGTACCTGGAGAAAATGCAAGAACCACAAAAGGAAAGCAAGGGTCGAGATTCGAACCCAGAACCTCAGAACTGTGAGGCGATATGTGCTGTCGAGAAGGTCACAATGCGAGCGAGCCCATAATCAAAATGGGAAATACAAAATAAAACGTACAAAAAAAACAGCATGTCTTGAAAAGCCAGAAAACATAAAAAAAAAAAAATAACAATAATAATAATAATAATTTAAAAAAATAAACGTAAAAATAATGCTTATTTCAACACATTCACTCGCAGCCAGCTGTTTTACTGGATTTTGGCAGATTTTGCAAGGCCCACAGAATATTGATATAAAAACATGGAACCTACCAAAAAAAAAAGTATATTTCTATCTGTTTCTGTTTTGTAGCAATTAGCATTAGAATATAGCTTAAGTTTCATAGTTATTCAAAATTCCTGTTGAAAACACTGGCAAAAAGAGCATGGCTGATCTCTAATACTCGGCTTCCACCTGCTGGCCCTTTGTGTAATAACTGACATTGCGCTTAAGCGCCCTCTGTAGGTCAGAAGCTGCATCAAAGCCTTCTGTATGCTCTAGTATAAAAAAAAAAATAGAAAAAAATGTATAAATACGTTTTTGGGAGTGAAGAACAAAGTATTGAAAAAACATATTTTGGGTTTGAATGAGATAATAACATAAATAAGTACATGGAAAATCATTTGGTAGCCAAGTGACAAGTGTGGTGACTTCACCGCATTTAGGTGGGAAATGACTCAAATGCTTGACCGTTGTTGCTTGTATTTCCCTTTTCAAAACTGAGCACACATTTGCATTCGTGGTTAGCACAGTGGTGTGGTACCGGGTTCAAATCTTGGCTTAGCCCCTCCCACTCCCTTATTGGCGTATGTTCTCCCCGGGCTTGCATTCATTTCATAATGTTCCATTTAATCCACTAATAAAAATCTTTTTTTCTGATTGTTATTGTTTTTCCCCATATCAACAAATAAGACAATAACAAATAAAAGCTCCCCTCCGAAAAAAAAAAAAGTGCAATTTTGACGATTCAGCAGCAACTACATCTGACTAAAAGCTATTTCTAATGTATTGAGCAAATTATTTGGTTTATTAACTCATTCAACCCCAAAAACATATAAATACGTTTTTTTTAATATACTTTGTCCTTCACTCCCAAAAATTTATTTATACATTTTTTTGTTTTTCTGTGCTGTAGCATACAGAAGGGTTTGATGCAGCTTCTGATCTGAAGAGGTCGCTTAAAGCAATGGTAGTTGTTACACAAAACGGCCAGCAGGTGGCAACAAGTGTTTTTTTTTAAACAGCTTTGTGAACAATGATTAGCCATTCTAATGCTAATTGCTGCTAAACGGAAACAGATACAAACATACTTTTTTTTTTCCTGATGAAAGAAGAGACTCTTATCTTTGTTTTGGTTGGTTCCATATTTTTATAGCAATAGAACACAATATTCTGTGGGCCTTGCAAAATCAGTCAAAAAATCAATAAATAAATCACAATAGAAACATAGGTGTTGTTTTTTCATGATTGCTTTAATGCGAATGCCTTGGTTTGAAAGCAATACATTCATTTTGACACCTAACACTGAAGGTGTGTTTGCCATTCGGATGCAGCGCGCATCCAAAAACACGCACGAGAATCGGAAACATGTTCAACATGTATGATCATTGCTCCTTCATAGAGGGAAATATACAAATACACCATTCAACGATGTACAGTCGATGCACTCCCAATATGGGAATCATTCGATTAAACTACAAACATAAACCCTTGAATACAAAGAACAGGAGTCTTTTCTCTTTTTTTTTTTCAACAAAAAGAACAACAATGCGAAAAGTTGTGTCAGCACAACAACACGTCAGCCTTCACAAAAGGCGAGTTGAACTTGATCCCAACTTGTGACGCTCTACCAGGGCCTCCAGGGGGCGCTGTTGGCCGAGCTCTCTTCCTTGCCGAGAGGAGACGACGACGAGTCGTCGTCGTCGTCGTCGTCGTCGTCCGCTCTCAGCTTCTCCTCACCGGAAGTCGGCAGTTGTTGGCCCAAGTAGCGCGTTTGGCCGGCTCGCTCCTCGGACAGGAATTGTGCCGCCTCCCTGGCGCACTTGGCGTAGCCGCGGCGGAGCGACTGGAGCCGCCGGAGGAAGCAGACGGTCATCTCCAGCACGTCGGCCTTCTCCATCTTGGAGTCGGGCTGCTGCTGGAGGAACTCCGGGGCCAGCAGAGTCTTGAGCTGCTCGATGCTGCTGTTGATTCGCTCTCGCCGTAACTTCTCCACAAGAGGTTTTCGAATCTGGAAACAAGAACGAGGAAGTTTCAAAACCACTTTTCCGAGTAGGCTGCCGCAGTGTTAAACAACATTCAAATACAGGAGGAATGTATTTGGTGAGTATCCGCAAGTTAAGTGTTTGTTAAAAGGAGATAGAGGGTGCAAAACAATTAGCCTTTATTTAATAATAAAAAAAAAAAAAATCTGTTTATTTTTTTTCAATTATAATGATTTTTTTATTTCAATTTTTTTTTTTAAAGGGAGGTGTTGCAAAAGTAGGTATACAATTATTTTTGAAAAAAGAAAGAAGACGTGTACAATAACTTAAAAAAATAATTTTCTACTGCTTTTGAAATGAAAAATAGTGTATTTTTCCTGTTATTTAGATTTAAATTGTATTTTTATTTTTCAATAAAATAAGTATTTTAATTGGGGGGAAAAACTGAAGAAAATGAATGTAATTTCCTCCCTGTTTTTATTTTATTTTATTATTATCATTATTATTATTTAATTAGGGATTTTTAAATGTATTTTTTAATTTAGAGGGAGGTGTTCCAAAAGTGGGTATACAATTATTATTTTTTTTAAATAGAAAGCAACATGTACAATAACTATTACAAATAAATATATTTTTTACTGGTTTTAATTTGAATTTTTTTATGAAAATTAATGTATTTTTCCTGTTATTTTGATGTAATTTGTTTTATTTATTTATTTTTACAATAAATGAAATAATTATTTTAATTAAAAAAAAAAGAAAATGAATGTAATTCTCCCGTTTATTTTTTTTTTGTATTTTATTTTAGCTATTACACGTGTATTCTCTTTTCTCCAACTGTATACCGACGTACTTTTGCACCTCCTGTATATTCCTCTGAGCCAAGTATCCAATAATGTCAAACGACACTCGAATTACACGTGTTATACAATTGGACAGAAATAAATGTTTAAAAAGCAGACGGTTAAAAAAAATAATAAAGGTTGCATCCAAACTTGTTGTCCTTAAAACTGTCAATTACACTGAACAAACGACGGTAGCCAAGATAGGTGCAAAGCTGTTCTTCATAAGACGATGACGATGAACATACCTTATGTGTGAGATTCACGTGAGAGTCTTGCAGAGAGATCACGGGTGCCATGTCTGGGATGTGTGGCGCTGTCCATGCACGATGTGCTCTCTCCTGCCTCCGTGCATCCTATTTATAGTCCCGCCTCTTCATGTCGGTGCGGGCCTCTGGACTTTCTCACACTTGGCAGCCAATCAGAGAGCAGCACGGGGGAGACAATAGTTAAGTCTCAGGGGAGCATCTGGACAGGGTGTTTGGGGGGTCATAAGTGGGGGTCTTCCTGAGCCCTGTGTGAATGTGGGAAAGCGGCGATCCCGAAGAGTGCACATCTGCTGCCATCAAAGGCTTTGAGCAAGGCAGGCACGCTTCTCGACCGCAATTAGATTGAGTGAACATACTGTAAAAAGTGAGTGGAAATCACATCTCACAGTTGTGGGTTCCGGGTTCATGTCAGTAGCGTGCCCCCCCCCCCCCCCCCCCCCCCGGCTTGCTATCAAATCCCGGAATAGAAAATGGATGGATGCTGAACTGAAATAACATGTTACCCATAATATACTTATTAACTCATTCACTCCCACCCATTTTCACTGATGCAAACCCCTTTACTGGATTTTGACTGCTTTTGCAAGGCCCACAGAGTATTTGTATTCTATTGCTATAAAACATGGAATCTACCAAAAGAAAAATTAGCATCTCTTCTTTCATCAGGAAAAAAAGTACATTTCTATCTGTTTCCGTTTTGCAGCAATTGGCATTAGAATATAGCTAAGTTTCATCACAATTTTGTTTAAAACAGTGGGGAAAAGAGTTTTTTGCAACATGGCTCTGTTTGATCTCTTATACTCTGCTGCCAGCTGCTGGCTTTTTTTGTAATAACTACCATTGCTTCAAGCGTTTTCTTCAGTTTAGAGGCTGCATCAAAGCCTTCTGTATGCTCTAGCATGAAAAAAAAAACATTAAAAAAAAAACGTATAAATACGTCTTTGGGAGCAAATGAGTTAATATACGTTGACGTTGTCACACCAAAAAAAAAATGTGGAATAGTAAACGTTTTACTGGATTTTGACTGATTTTCGCAAGGCCCACAGAATATTTCACAGTTCTATTGCGATAAAAATATGATGGAACCGACCAAAAGAAAGATTAATCTCTTTTTTTTTCATCAGGTAATTAAAAGTATATTTGTATCAGTTTCTGTTATGCAGCAATTAGCATTACAATATAGCTAAGTTTCATTATTATTCACAAATCTGTTTAAAACAGTGGGGGGAAAAAAAGATTGTTGCAACACGGCCTTGGTTGATCTCATACTCTCCTGCCACCTGCTGGCCGTTTTTGTGAATAACTACCGTTGCTTCAAGCGTTCTTTTCAGTTCAGGGGCTGCATCAAAGATTTCTGTATGTTGGAGCATGTATTAAAAATAAATAAAGAAATAATAAAACCTATAAATACGTTTTTGGGACCATGGTAATATTTAAAATAGAACGTATTTATACGTTTTTGGGAGCAAATGAGTTAAGAAATTTGGAGGGAGGCGCTAATTATGTCAAATGTCTCCACTAATTAGTTTTTTTTTTTTTTTCTGCCTTCTCATGTTGGAATGGCTCGAAGTTGGAATTTGGGGAATGAGGAAAATTGTTTCCCAACATGTGATAAATTTTGTGCTTTTTCTTTTTCTTTCTTTTTTTTTGTAAGTTGGAAGGTTTGAATCGGTTGGAAAATGTGTACAGATGAGCTGAATTTATAAAATGTCTCATTTATTTCAATGGAATTATTTTTTTTTTTGCCCCTGTGGAAATTTTGAATTATTCCCAAATTGTCCTGTTTTTGTTTTTTGTTTTTTTTTAAATTAGAATAATGCAGAACTACATTGGATAGTTTCTCACCACATACAAGACTGTTTCAGAAAATTAAAATATCATGATAAAGTCCATTATTTTCTGTAATGGAATTAAATACGCAAAAATGTCATACATTCTGGATTCATTACAAATCAACTGAAATATTGCAAGCCTTTTATTATTTTAATATTGCTGATTATGGCTTACAGCTTAAGAAAACTCAAATATCCTATCTCAAAATATTAGAATATTTCCTCAGACCAAGTAAAAAAAAAAAAAAATGCCATCATCAATCAATCAATCAATCCTGTATTGGTTGCCAATCCCTAGTCTAGTCCGACCCGATTAATTAATTCATTGACAAACTGAGATTGACGTGTCCAGTTGCTGAAATAACACTTTTCCTTGCAATAGTCTGCCACACGCAATAAAAAGTCATTTCTCACACACGATTATACGATAAAACAACAGTGAGTGACGGGCGTCTCTTTTATGGTTAACGAGGGGGGGGATGAATACGGCCGGCGTAAACAGTCGGCGGGAATGCTGGCCGAGTCCTGGGAATCCCGTGCACGTCTGAGTTCCTGCCGGCCCTAGAACAAAAAAAAGAAAAAGAACAAAAAACGGGGGTTGGGGGCGTCGCCATTGAGGAGCGGCGGTGGCTGTGAAGCTGTAAAGTGAGTCTGTGTGTCATCAAATGTGATGTGCAAGCAGACACACTTCTTTTGTCCCGCACAAGTGCGCTGAATGGAAAGCCAGTGTGGGAAAGCCGTGGAGAGAGACTCACAGATCCCCCCCCCCCACCATCAGGACAAAATGGGGGGGGGGTTTGCGGGCCTCTTTAGATGTTTACGTCAAGCGGATCGTTCATTATAATCCACATTCCCAGCCGACACGTACTTTCGTACGCTTTTGCTTGGCAATCGTTTTCTGGAAATGGCTAAAAAATACAACCAAGAAAAAGAAAAAAATATCACAATATTAGCACTATTTTCTATACACTTTATAATTGTTTTATGAGGTGATAGTAAGGAAGTAAATTAGGTTTATATGGGACTCACAAAATAGGTCAGAGGTCAACATCTGGCAGCTAATGCAAGATGAAAACAAATCAGTCAAATGACATGAATACATGTTGTAATATTCAAGCCGGTTTCAACCAAATGTGCTGTGATATGGACTTGAAAATTACAAGCTAAAAATCACAATATTTCACATGCAGTCAAACCTTCGACAGTGGCGTGCAGAGGGGCCTGCATGGCATCCACCTGATTCAGGCATTCAGTCCACCATAAGGAAGAAAAAATTTGAAATGAGCAGCAACATTAGCTAAACGTTAATATATAAAAACGTTCCCATCTGCACCCGACTGCCCGAAAAGTATTTGATGGGGCATCCGAATTACTCGAACGATTAGATATCGACAGTAACTTTCAAGATTGTCTGTCTGCAAAAAAAAAAATAATTAAAAAATCAAACACAACTACGATGAGCATATTCAACTCATGTTGTAACTGTGCTAGATCAGGCAAAATATTGCCATCTTTTTTTGCACAAAAAAAGTAAAAACAAAACAAACGAACAGAGATAAACATGATTTTTTTTTCTTTTTCTTTTGTAAGCAAAGATGGCTGATTTAATTAACTGGCTTTTCATATTGGCAAAAAAAAAAAAAAAAAAAAAAAGCAGATTTAAAAAAAAAAATTCCCCTCTCTTGTCGAATTAATGAATGAATGAATTCCGCCAAATATCAGAATCAGCTAAAAAAAAAAAAAAAAAATCTATATTGGTTGCAACCTAGTCGAAATATTGTTTTCGTGTCATATAATTTATTCATGCATGATTTATTCTTGTAACTGTGCTCGATCAGCTTGCATCCCCACGCTAAATATTGTCATATTTTTTTTGCATAAAAAA
Organism: Festucalex cinctus; assembly: GCF_051991245.1. Classification (NCBI taxonomy): domain Eukaryota; kingdom Metazoa; phylum Chordata; class Actinopteri; order Syngnathiformes; family Syngnathidae; genus Festucalex; species Festucalex cinctus. The sequence goes on along the minus strand of NC_135418.1, from coordinate 28,956,273 downwards.
AGTAAAAACAAACTAACAAACAAACAGGGATAAAAATGATTAAATCAGTTGTAGTCACCCAATAGAGCTTCTTTTTTGTACGCGGTGATAGCTGATTTATTTAACTGGTTTTTCATATTGGCAAAAAAACAAATACTGTAAAGGACAATTGTTTGTATTTATTTATTTAAAATATCATCCAGCCAAAATATTTACCCAAATTCCTCTCTTCCTTTATCAAGCATCAGCCATGAAGGAAGGATGAGGGAAGACGAGGGGAGGCACAAGTGGGTGGTGGTCTGCTTGTGTCTTCTTTCCCCCCTGAATGAGTGCGAATTAGCATTTAACGAGGCACATGTCCGTGGAGCGGGCGCCGGCTCGATCATGTGAGGAGTGTGGGAACGTCTCGAGCCGCCGAGTCACAGTGCATGCGGCGTAATTAAAACATTACGACCACCCTAAACACAGCCCGGCGCCCCGCCCCCTCCTCCCTTCCCCTCCCTGAGGGGGATTTGGCACACTTCACAGGGAGATTTTCTTGACGGTCTATTACCACTCAGATGCGTTTATTTACGCTTATGTTTCAGTGCTGTGCCTTTTTAAATGATGCTGAACATACACAAAGGGTAAAACCACGTGACTTGGCTACTGTCATGCAGATAAATAAAGTTTTTATATATTTATTTATTTATTGATTGATTTGATTCAAACTAAAAACTACATCTATATGAATAGCATCGCCCACAAGATTAGCTGCACTATGTTTAATGATTGTGATCATTATTTGCAGTTTTGTTTTGTGTGGCCGCTGGTCAGTTTAAGACCCGTGTAACTAGTAGCACAACTTCATGTCACTAGTGAGGCTATAGCTAGCGAAATGACAACAGTGTGCTATACGAGTATGATTAGTGACACTATAAAATTGTGCTAGTTAACGTCTTGCTTTTCACTAGTTATTAAGTACTAGTAGCGCCTTCTTGTGATGATCCGACGAGAGGATTTTTCTCCTGTGAGCGTCGCCAAATAGCAGGACGATAGCGCCCCCTGCAGGCCTTAACTACTTCTTCTTCTTCTGCCTTTCTTTCTTATTTGTTTATTTTTATTTTAAAGTATATACTGTTTTTCTTTTGGAAACCAATATGTCGTTTTAATAGCAGTAAATCTGCGCTTTGACTTTATTTTTACAGTGTGCATAAATTCTTTACAGGGTGGATTTTGGATTTGACAGTCGTTTTTTTTTTTTTTTTTTTTTTTTAAGACTAATTTGCGTTCCGTTCTGTCTGATATTGTAGCGTTGTGCTTATTCTATATTTTGTACACTCTCTGTGTTGTTTTCGTGAATTATCATGATCAAATTCAGATGGCGAATTTATAGATGTGCAACATCATTTTTTTTCCGTTTCTGGTACTCACCTGTCGTGAGAGCACATATGCTTATTTCTTGCTAAACACTGCCGCCCTCTAGTGTTTGACAGTACAGAAGTACGGTATTTATAATTATGCTTTCTCGGATAATTTTTCAAAAAAACAAAAAAAAAAAACATTAAAAGTATTAAAATAAGGTATTCTATAACTTAACTGACAAAATTATTCTACAATATCAATTATTGACACCACATTTTTATGTTGACCATTTTCACGTTCAGTTCTTGAGACCCCGCCCACCAACTCGTGCGTGCTCGCTGATTGGCCCGGCGGACGTACGCCTGCCTGGCAACGTCAGCACGCCGTCGACTATGGCGGAATGCAGCCAAGCTGACGGCGGCGTCGCGAGCCGTCACCATACCATGGATAAAAGCATCACTCTACCTCCAGACGAAATATTCCGCAACTTGGAGAACGCCAAGCGCTTCGCCATAGACATAGGTAACCGTAAACGTGAACGTTTTACTCACCTTTAACGCTATGCGGCTAAAAATGTAAACAAAATAGCAAGTGGTGTTGCGTTCAAGGATAGACTTGGGTACATGCAAATGTCAACGTTTACTTTCACTTTAACGCTGTGTGGCAAAAAAATGTAAACAAAATAGCAAGTGGTGTTGCGTTCATGGACCGAGGGTATCAGTGAAAGTCAGTGGGACAACAGGCAACGGTCTCATCAGGTGACATTCAGCTGCTTCTTTTGAATGTACTCACAAACACGCCCAATTTGTTTAGTAATCTAAACAACCCGAGGGCGGATAGGAGATTTGCATCTGGAGCCAGTAGCTGGGTTGTTGATTTTGTCGATTCAAATCACTTGAGAAAATTCTCCAGCTAGTTGCATGAATATCTGCTTGTGACTTCTTCTCGACAGGTGGATCTCTCACCAAACTCGCCTACTACTCTACAGTTCAGCACAAAGTGGCCAAAGTTCGCTCGTTCGACCACTCCGCCAAGGCAATTAACTTTTTTTTCTTACACCCTCAAACTTTATTAGCGTATTGACCCCGTCCCCGCAAAGTCCTGGGAATGTTTTTCATGTATACGTTACTGCTCGATAAAGAGCAATTCGTTATTGGAACCGTTTTACACTGGTAAAGTTAATTCTGGCTAAATCTTTTAAGTATGGTTTGAAGATAGTACTGTATTAGAAGTCAAGTTAGCGTTTTGCGTTTGTTTTGTCTCCCAGGAGGCGGCCAGCGACAAACTTTATGAGATCTCGGTTCAAGAGGAGGTGACGGCGCGCCTGCACTTCATCAAGTTTGAAAATGCCTACATCGAAACCTGCTTGGACTTCATCAAAGACCACCTGGTCAACACCGACACCAAAGTCATCAAGGCCACGGGTGGTGGGGCGCACAAATTCAAAGAACTGCTGGAGAGGAAACTGAGACTCAAGTGAGTCGATTGATGACCCAATTTGTTTGTTACACACTCAGACTTTTCATTTGTAAAAAGACAGACACAGCTTACAACCCCCTTTTTTTTTTTTTTTTGGCTAAAACTATGTTGCCGTTTCCTGTTTTATGCGCCTCATCTTTGCCATTATTGGTTGAATTCTATTGTGTGGTAGCTTTATGAAAAAAAAAAAAAGCTAAAGTGTTTGTTTGTGTTGTGAGAGTGGACAAGGAGGACGAGATGACGTGTCTGATCAAGGGCTGCAACTTTGTGCTGAGGAACATCCCTCACGAGGCCTTCGTGTACGCCAAACACGCCGACTCCGAGTTCCGCTTCCAGACCACCCAGCCGGACATCTTCCCCTACCTGCTCGTCAACATCGGCTCCGGGGTCTCCATCGTCAAGGTTTACAAACTCTTATTTTGCAGTGTCGTGTGACTTCGGTCTCGCATTGCAATGCGAGCCCGAAGGCACTTTCACGTCAATTTCAGTAGACAGTAGAGGACAAAATGGAAGTGCCATGAAATTAATGAAAATTGATTCATTTGTTTGAACACAATATACACATACAGCATATATTTACTTCCTGTATTGTCCTGCTGACAGGTGGAGTCAGAGGACAAATTTGAGCGTATCGGAGGAAGCTCGATAGGTGGGGGGACGTTCTGGGGCCTTGGGGCTTTACTCACCAAAACAAAGGTATTTATTTTCTTATGCACACGATTGTAAAATGAAACTTGATCACCGGTGACAGCATATAGCAGCTAGCCAGTCTAGCTAAGCTAACATAGCAGTCTACGTCTTTACTCGGTACTACTTGTCAAATCAATAAACAGATGGCCTCAAATGCACCAAATTAAAGTCTTTTTATCTACAGAAAAATTGGTCATACCACGATATGACACTTTTGGTTATGGACATAGGGCAGCTAACAGGTCGTTGGCTAGCTAGCTAGCTCGCTAAGCTAAGGTAGCCTCTACCCTCAATACTCTTTCTTATCAAACATCCATCCATCCATCCATTTTCTTGACCGCTTATTCCTCACAAGGGTTGCGGGGGTTGCTGGCGCCTATCTCAGCTGGCTCTGGGACACCCTGGACTGGTTGCCAGCCAATCGCAGGGCACACAGAGACGAACAACCATCCATACGCACAAGCACACCGACGGGACAATTTGGAGCGCCCAATTAACCTGCCATGCATGTCTTTGGAATGTGGGAGGAGACCGGAGTACCCGGAGAAGACCCACGCGGACACGGGGAGAACATGCAAACTCCACCCAGGAAGGCCGGAGCCTGGACTCGAACCGGAGTCCTCAGAACTGGGAGGCGGACGTGCTAACCACTCGGTCACCGTGCCGCCCTCTTATCAAACATTTGGACTCAAATTCACAACAAAAGATATAAATCAAATTATTTTTCATAAACATTTGATTCCTACCAACAGGACATGCTATTTATTGACAAACTTGGCAGCTAACCAGCCTAGCTAAGCTAACGTAGCAATCTGTAGCTTGACGTTAAATCAAGGTCCTTTATTCATTAAAAAAAAAAATACAATAAAATACACCTTACCCAAATTTCATGACAATGAAAGATTTGGACTAAAGTACTTGGACAACGCTGCTTGGCTTAAGAGGTCTAGTGAGGTGCGCATATTATCACACATTTGACCCTGCTAAAAATAACTAGCATGGACCACAGCACAAAAAGTTTTTTTTTTTAGCAATTTTTATTGTGCCAATATTTGCTTCAAAACCCAAATGTCCTACTTGCAGAGGTTTGACGAGCTGCTCCAACTGGCCTCCAAGGGGCAGCACACCAACGTGGACATGCTGGTCAAAGACATTTACGGCGGATCCTACGGCTCCCTCGGCCTCACTGGCGACTTGATAGCCAGCAGCTTCGGGAAGTCCGCCACGGCTGACAAAGGTGAAGCGCACGCTCGTCATTTTCCGCCGCACGCGTAACCTAACGTTGTGGCCGCTAGTGTTAATTTCGTCACCACACATTTTTTACCGGACTAAAACTAGACTAGACTAGACAAAAACACTCATTAATAAACAATAACTGGGACTAAATCAGTCTGCATTTTCGTCAACTAATAAAGACAAGACGAAAATGTCCTTCACTTCATAAAAACTGCACTAAAAATCTACGGACATTTTAGTTGATCAACAAAAGCGAGACGAAAATGACATGATTTTGTAAGATCTTATCTCTGCTAACCTGTCACGTCTGTGACACTGTCATGTGACACACCCCCTTTCAAATCTGTAGCAAGAAAGTGCAACATGCACAAAAACATGGGACTGAGGTGGATTCACGGTAAGGTTAAAAAAAAAAAAAAAGGAAATTATAGTTATAATTTAGCATTAATCCAACGGCTATAACGTCCCAACAATAATACAAATGCTGGCTAACTTGCTAGCTCATAGCATGGAGCCATAGTAGCCACTGTTTTGCATCAAAAAGATGAGAGAAAATTTGACGTGAAATAGTTTTAGATCCGAAAAGGTTCAATATAATCTTCTAACAAAAAAATAGTGGTAAAATGGGTGTCCCGACTCAAAGTTGACTAAAACTGGACGAATAAAATTACATTTTCCTGGACTAAAATAAAGACTAAAATTTATATTCGACTCAAAATTGACAAAATAAAAACAGGATGAGGTCGACTAATTGTGATTTAAAAACTAACAAGCGTGACTGAAATTGGACTCAAACTGAGACTAAATGGAAAAATGGTGAATAAAATCAACACTAGCGTCCGGTTGGGTGTACCTCTGACGTGCGGTGCCTTTTTCAGAGTTCTCCAAAGAGGACATGGCGAAGAGTTTGCTGCACATGATCAGCAACGACATCGGGCAGCTGGCCTGCCTGTACGCCAAACTGCACCAGCTGTCGCGGGTCTACTTCGGAGGCTTCTTCATTCGGGGCCATCCGGTCACCATGCACACCATCACCTACAGCATCAACTTCTTCACCAAGGTAATGATGACTTTAAACCTGAAGACAGATATTCACATCGCAATTGTGGGGCTTACGTTTGCGTGCATGTGCGCAGGGCGAGGTGCAGGCCTTGTTCCTCCGACATGAAGGCTATCTGGGAGCCATCGGGGCTTTTCTCAAAGGAGCGGAAGAAGACAGTAAGGCCGACAGATCAGTTTCACACAAAACTTTTCTTTTTTTTTGTGTGCAATACTTGGAATTTATAACACACGGGTATTATTTTTGAAACAATCTCCTTTACTCCTTAACTCATTCACTTGCCGCCATTTTCACATTTCGCAATCCCGTTCGCTCCCGGCTGTTTTACTGGATTTTGACTGATTTTGCAAGGCCCACAGAATATTGTGTTCTATTGCTATAAAAGCATGGAACCTATCAAAAGAAAGATTAAAGTCTCTTCTCTCATCAGGAAAAAAAAGTATGTTTCTATCTGTTTCTGTTTTGCACCAATTAGCATTAGAAGAGAGCTAAGTTTCATCAGTTTTCACAAATCTATTCAAAATTGTAAGTAATTGAGCTTTTTTTTCTACATGGCTCTGGTTGATCTCCTTTGCTCTGCTGCCACCTGCTGGCCGTTTGTGTAATAACTACCATTTCTGCAACCGTTCTTTGCAGTTGAGAGGCTGCATCAAAGCCTTCTGTATGCTCTAGCATAAAAAAACAAAAAAAAACAAAAAACGGATAAATACGTCTTTGGGACACTTAGAATATTTTAAAAAACGTATTTATACGTTATTGGGAGCAAATGAATTAATATGCCTGACTATATTATTATTATTCGTCACATTGTAGAGTATATAATCAGACTGTATCTGCGTTCCAGATCCGAACCAGTACAGCTGGGGTGAGAATTACGCCGGCAGCTCCGGCCTGATGAGTATTTCTCCGGAAATGAATCCCATGCAACGCGCACGAAGCGGAACGGTGAGCAAACAACAAACGACCGCAATCGCCTTCCCCTTTCCTTCCACTCGTTGAAATCTTTACGTGTCATCTTTGATTGACTTGATCATGAAATCACATCTGTCCTCATTATCGTCATCTTCTTTTTATTTCCCCCCCCACCACACATTCTTCTGTCTCGCTTAACCTTCAGTTTCCCGTAAGTACCTCCGCCGGGCCTCGCCTTTTTGTACGCTGCTGACTCACCTCCTTGCGCTTCGTCTCGTGCACACGGTTTGAGTTTTTGGAGACAACAAAGTTGCATCTGTCGCTTTTTTTTTTTTTTCTCCCCCTAATACTATGTGCAGCATGACGGTTCGCGTTTCAAAATTCAAAATCTAATGTAATGCAAATGTTTGAATTTTAAAACTACTCACGTTCTAAAAGAGGCCTGACAGACTCATTATGGACAGGAAACAGGAAGGCCCAAACAAAGCGATACTAGTGCCTACTGTTTTTTTTTTTTTTTTGGGTATGCATTGCTATATTAATTAGTTGTTTTTTTTCTAAAAAAAAAAAAAATCCAATAGCCAATTTGATATCTGATTTATGTATTTATTTTTCATTTCTATGTCTATTTATTTATTACCCCATTGTGTTTTTGGGTAAACAATTTCGTTTTTTTTTGTTTTTTCTTCCAGCATTAATTTGCATCAATGTCTACAAAAATATTAAATCTGAGAAAAGAAAAATTCTCTTGGATAATGCACATTTTGAATGTTCAGAAATTTAACATGATGAGTCGCTAAAGTTTGCAACACTTTTTTTTTATTTTTTTTTATTTTGTATACAAGCTCATCAGGAAAAAAAAGTATATTTCTATCTGTTTTCGTTTTGCAGCAATTAGCATTAGAATATAGCTAAGTTTCATCATTATTCACAAAACAATTTGGAATTTTGAGCAAATGAGCTTTTTTGCCAACATGGCTCCGGTTGATCTCTTATACTCTGCTGCCACCTGCTGGCCGTTTGTGTAATAACTACCATTTCTATAACCGTTCTTTGCAGTTGAGAGGCTGCATCAAAGCCTTCTGTATGCTCTAGCATAAAAACAAAACAAAAATAAAATGTATAAATACGTCTTTGGCACTCATAAAACATTTAAAATGGAACGTATTTTTACGTTTTTGATTCATGGCATATGTTTCTCATCATACTCAAAACAAAAATATTTGGCTTCAATTGGAACGCTGTCGTTTGATTGACCTTCTCCAGTTCGACATGCTGGAGATGGACCGTCTGGAGAGGCAGCTGGTGAATCTCCATCTGCTGCAGGACCCGTCCTCCTACATCCCGGACACGGTGGACCTCACCGAGGACGCCCCCGCCCGCGAATATTGGCTGGACTGCTTCGAGGAGGCCCTCGACGGGGTCAGATCATCGCTCGTCAACACAACGCAACGCACTACCGCCATCTGGACGTGCGACGTGTTGTTGTTGTTGTTCCGTTTAGGTGGTGAAGCGGGCGGTGGCCAGCCAGCCTGACATGGCCGAGTCGGTGGAGCGGGCCGAGAAATTCCGTCACAAGTACAGACACAAGCTGCAGACCCTGCGACATCAACCCTTGTAAGATACGACTGCGACAATTTCAAGCTTTATGCTACATGCTCTGTGTGGACTCGTTAGTAAACATTAGAAGTACACACTATTTGGAGTTTGTAAAATGGAACCTTGGAATTTGAATTTAATGTATTAATGGACCATAAATGTGAGAATTAAGAAAGCAAGGATGAGTAATTTAACTTAACACACATTTTTTCCAACAGTAACGAGAATGGGTATTTGACTAATTGATCGGGAAAATTTGCAATTACCAGTAATATTGATTTAAAAAAACAAAAAATAAAACTACAAATATTTTTTATTATTATTATTTTCAGTTAGACTAAAGAAAGTTTACACAAACTCCACTCCTGAGATGACCGACAATTATATTATAATTATATTAAATTATAGCAAATCGAGAGTTAAAATATACAATAATACAAAATAATCCACCCTCAATTCAAAAACGGTTATTAAAAAATTCTTTTTCAAGAATATTTTTTTCCCAATTTTTTTTTGTATTTTTATTTTTAAATAAGCTCTTTGATATAGCGTTAACTTAATTTATGCACATGCATGTGTAAGTATTACATGCATAGGGCTGCTCGATTATGAAGAAAATATTGGTCATGATTAATTTGGGAATAATTAAAATCACGATTAGGACAAACTTTTTTTTTTTTTTTGTGCAAATAAAAAAAAATATTAAGACAAATAAATTTAATTGAAACACTTTAATTATGCAAGTTTCTTTTGGACCAAACAAGATTTATTAAATGAGTTATTTTCAAAGTTAAAAAAAAATAATAATTAAACTCAAAATGACCATTAAAAGGGATACTTGACTCATTGAACAATTTTCAGCAGTAAAAAGTTAATATTTTGTCTATAATTAATGTGTAAACTTTTATTTTTCATGTACAATCAATACCTTTGAAAAGTAATTGTTCTACTTGCTGTCAACTGATGATGACATCACCTGTACTAAGGAAGTCGGTAACAACCAATCATGGGATCACCTGCTTTCTGGGGTTGGTCAACAAACTGAGCCATGATTGGTCGTTACCTACTTCCTCAGCACAGGTGACGTCATCAGCAGTCGACAGCAAGTAGAAAAATTACTTTTTAAAGGTACTAATCGTACATGTAAATTAATTATAGACAAAATATTCACTTTTTACTGCTAAAAATGGCTCAATGAGTCAAGTATCCATGTAATAATATTTTATTTTTGTTTACGATTATTCCTTAATTGTGGAGTGCAACAACTGAAATTGTAATTGAATTTCAATTAATCGCACAGCCCTACATGTGCTTATATTTGTTTTTTGTTTTTTTTTGTCCATGGCTGACATGTTTCCTTGTCACCCAGCGCTTACGGATCGCTGACGGTCCGAAGTCTGCTGGACACGAGGGAGCACTGTTTAAACGAGTTCAACTTTCCCGATCCGTACTCCAAGGTTGGTCTGCGCTTCGTCCCGTCCTCCCGCAAACGTTTGCTCTCGTCCGCCCGTGCGTTTTCAAGCTCACGTTTCACGCCCGTGCGTTCAAGATCAAGCAGAAGGAGAACGACGGCGCTCTCAAGTACTACCGGAAGGCCGTCAGGTGTCTGGAGTCGCTGGAATGGGAGCAGAGACAGTTTGCGTTGGTTCGAGGCGTCCTGGCCGGGAACGTCTTCGACTGGGGAGCCAAGGCCGTGTCCGAGTGAGTGCGCTGCCGATGACGACTTGAACGGAGGAATCATGAGGGACAAACGGTTTAAATTAGGCTTTTACATTATTTTATTTTATTAGTTTTTTTGGGAATAGTGTACCGTGCTAAACCTTGTTAGATTTTTTTTTGAAGGTGTTTTATCTGGTGCTGGAACGCATTAATGGCATTTGCATTCATTTCATTGGGAAAGATGATTTGAGTTTCAAGTGATTTTATGCAGTTTTATAACTGACCATTGACCGTTAATTCATTCACTTGCAACTGTTTTACTGGATTTTGACTGATTTTGCGAGGCTGCACAGAATATTGTGTTCTATGCCTTAAAAACATGGAACCTACCAAAAAAAAATATTAGTCTCTTCTTTCATCTGGAAACAAAAAATATATTTCTATCTGTTTCCATTCTGCAGCAATTTGCATTATTCGCAAATCTACTTCGAATTTTGAGTAATTGAGCTTTTTTCCAACATGGCCCTGGTTGATCTCTTATACTCTGCTGCCACTTCCTGGCCATTTGTCTAATAACTACCATTCTGCAACTGTTCTTTGCAGTTGAAAGGCTGCATCAAAGCGCTCTGTATGATGTAGCATAAAAAAAAAAGAAAGAAAAACATATAAATACGTCTTTGGCACACAAAAACCATTTAAAATAGAACGGATTTATACGTTTTTGGGAGCAAATGAGCTAATGTTAAAATGTTACTTAAAACCTCGCCTGTACATTTAATTAGGTTTTAGTTAATGATGACACTTGAGATCGTTACCCATTGAAAATGGTACCTAATGTCTAGTGTCTATTGAGGGACTTTATAAATGTTGTTTACTTTTCCTCATGTGCAGTGTCCTGGAATCCGACCCCGAGTTTGGCTTCGAGGAAGCAAAAAGGCAGCTGGAAGGTAATAATAATATGATTAAAAAAAAAAAAGAAAAAAAAAAGAGAGAGATAAGCGTACATGCGTCATCAAAATTAATCTTTTTTTTTTTTTTTTTTTCTCGTTCGTCCTTAGAGCGGCCGTGGCTCGTGGATTCATACGACCAGTGGCTCCAGAGACTTAAGGTCAATTGTTTGTCGTAACCCGGCTGGTTATCATTTTTTTTTTTTCGGTCCTGTTTGCTGTTGCTCGCCTGCCCGGTCGGCAATGAGTGCTTGAATGCGATCCATCCTGGTTGTGTCTTACAGGGGCGTCCTCACAAGTGTGCCTTGTTTTTCGTAGATAATAGCGGCGTAGACATCATTCTAGGAGTGATGCCTTTTGTCAGGGAGCTTCTCGCTCGGGGAACCGAGGTAAGGCCGAGACCGGGGCGGGGCCCCGCTCATGTATGCTACCCGGACTAAAATTTTGGGACACACCTCCTAATCACTCAGGCCTTTATTTACATGCATTAGTTGGGATAATGTTAAACCTTCACGTCAGTATATATTTCACACATCATTTTATGGAGTAAAATGATGGAGAACTGCAACAAAAAATGGCCACACAACATTGTGGAGCGACACACATCTTGACTTGATCCATGGCAGGAATCCTTATTTGAATTTGACCGAGAGATCTGTAAAGAAAAAAAGCATAGTAAAGTTTTTTCACTCAGAAATTCTTAGTAAATTTTACAAGAAGAATTTGAGTATGTTACCAGTTTATTTTTTTTTAAAAAAGAAAGAAAAGATAAAGTTACTCAACCATTTAAGATTGAACTCCCAAGACCTTCAACTTGGGAGACAGCCACTCTACCACCTGAGCCATGCCACTCCTGCTTTTTGTCACTAAACGGCATTGCTGGTGTGTCCAAAATCAAACCAAAAACCAAACGGGTCTCTTGGAGCTACAAGGATTCCATCTGACACCATCAATATGCTAACACACAATAGGAATGGCATGGCTCAGGTGGTAGAGTGGCTGTCTCCCCACCTGAAGTTTGTGGGTTTGTTCCTCCACTTTGGAGGAGCTTTTATTTATTTATTTATTTATTATTATTATTTATATTTATTGTACTGTTTTTTTAACTTTTTACTTAGATATTTCTGAGTGGAAAAAAAACTTTACCAGTTTTTTTTTCGGTAAATATTATTATTATTATTATTATTTTATTATCATCATCATCATAATTTCTTTTTTTGTACAGTGTTCTGCTGTTTTGATTAGCATAAAAATATGTTGTGGATAAGTAACAAAAATAGAAAAAAAAAAAGTGGTAAGTGACGTCTATTTACCCCAATGCGAACAAACAATGCAAAAACACAAAATGGAGTAAAATCTGTTCAATTCTATTGAATTTAATTGAATTCTATCTGTGCACTTCATGATTTTATGAAACCCAGATAAGCATTCATATTTCAATGTTGTCAGCAAATTCCATCACATCTTATTCGCAACTCTTGAATTGACCGTTTCCTTGCTGTAGGTGGTGCTAGCGAGCAACTCCGGTCCGGCCCTGAACGACGTCACGAACGGCGAGCTGCAGATTCTGACAGAGAGGATCGCCGCCATGGATCCGGTCATTCAGTGAGCGACGCCGTTTCGTCGCGAAAACTCGTCATCTCAATCTCGTCGTTTTTGACATCTCTCAGCTTGTCGTCTCGTTCAGGGCGGGGCTAAGGGACGACAGGTTGACCTTGATTCCCAGCGGCTCCAGTTCTCCCTGCCTGGATCTAAGGTAGCGATGCCGACCAAAAGAATTTTCCTCGTGACGGACTTGTTTTTTGTCACCCGCAGCCGCCTAGACAAAGTTTTGGCCATGGTGGTGCGCGAGCGTCACACGGACCTGGTGATCATCGAGGGGATGGGCCGGGCCATCCACACCAACTACTACGCCACGCTGAGCTGCGAGAGCCTCAAGATGGCCGTCATCAAGAACTCCTGGCTGGCCGACCGGCTCGGCGGCAAACTCTTCAGCGTGGTCTTCAAGTACGAGGCGCCGGCCGCCGACGCCGACGTCGCCGTGTGAGCCTGCACGCTTTTTTTTTTTTTTTTTTGGACTGAACAAAAAGGAATGTAAGGAAGCGTGAGCGAATGTTTGACTGGCACGGGAAAGTATTCACGTTTATTTCAGTGTTTTAAACGTTTTGGTTCATTTGGCTTCACTTGGCTGGATTTACACGGCGGGTCCAAGTGCCCAATTCCAATTTATTGACTATCACGTATTTATTTGTCAGACTGTTTATTGACAGTGAGCTACCCGTCAATAGTGAAAGTCCGCAAATAGTTGACCCACTCACAACAGGAAGTTGTAATTGCGTATAGGTGCCACAAGATGGTGGCAAAGTAATGAAAAACCGTGAAGCTCATAAAGCTCAGAGCCATTTTGACCCACAGAAAGAAAAAACAGAACCACAAAACCTTTTTGACATCTGAAATGAGGAATATAGTGTTTTTTTTCTTCTTTTTTTTAACCTGTATGAATAAAAAAAAAAGGATCATTATGAACTCTACAAAGAGCCACAAATAGCACATTTTAATTCTGTATGTAACAAAAACATTTTAAACTAAAAATAATAATAATAATAAATGCTTGGTTGAAACTTACTTTCAAATAAAATAGTCACTGTTTATTTGAATTGTTCTTATAATCATGGAATGAAAGCCAAACTGAAATGATCCACTTGCTTTTTTGTTGTTGTTGTTTTTTTGCTCCTGAACCTCAGTGTCGTCACATCAGTTGATTTCATTTCCACACGATTGTGTTACAAAATTAATAGGAAATACAAACACAATCAATAAAAGAGAACAATCAATAAAAGGAGAACATTTACATATTATGCAGTTATATAAAGACGTTCAATAAATTACTAATGCAGGCATACAATGGCATTCAATAAAAGAGAACATTTATTCCTATTAATTTTGCCACTCCTGTGACTCCATAAAGTCATAGGAGTGCCAAAATTAATATGAAATACAAAGACAATCAATAAAAGAGAACACTTACAAATGTAGTCACATGAAGGCAATCAATAAAAGAGAACATTTGCAAAAACAGTCATATAAAGATAATCAATAAAAAAAGAACATTAATGCTTTCCCCATTTGGCTTTTGCTTATTCCGTTTTGTTATTGCATGCGCTTGAATGCCTCACGTCTCGTAAAAAAACAAATGCCCCGCCCATAACAATGGCCTTGGGCAGACCTTTTGTTTTAAATGAATGCGTGCTTGTCAGTGCTGTCTGAAGTGGTTTTTGGAAAAGAAAAGAAAAAAGCCCCGCCCCTAATTGTCCAGCCTGACTAGTTGTATTTCCTATTAATTTTGGCACTCCTATGATTCTATAGAGTCACAGGAGTAGCAAAATTAATAGGGATAAATGTTCTCTTTTATTGAATGCCTTTGTATGTCTATGTTTGTAAATGGTCTTTTATTGAATGCTGTTATATGTTTGCGTTAGTAAATATTCTCTTTTATTGAATGTCTTTATAGAACTGCATTTGTAAATGTTCTTTTATATTGATTGATGTTGTCTGTTTGTATTTCCTATTAATTTTGGCACTCCTGTGACTCCGTATCTGTGAGTTGTGAGCAATGTTTTGTTTTGACGAAGTCTACACAGGCAAGCTGGAGTCAATGATCTCATTCCCAAAGAAATCAAACTTGTGAGGCAGTCATGCCAACCACTTTTTTGAATTGTTTATGTATTGTATTTAATAACGGATGTACCATCAATTTACTTGATTAACATATTTGTCTATGATACTGTAATTTTAACATGTTTATTTGCACTCGCGTCAGCTGACATCTGGCACAAATCTGTTTTGTATCCACATTTGGAATAAGGTCCGATTCTAATCCGAAGAAATCCGATTTAGCGCGTTTATTTCTCTTCGTGTCACTTGAGAGCAAAGTCATGCATGGAAATTGCGTCACATGAACCTCGCAGCGTAAATCCAGCCTTGGTGTCACTCAGGATTTAGGAAGTTCTTATGAAGTCACGTGTCACCCCCACCCCAAAATGCATTTCTTACTCAAAAGTGCATTTAATGTGCCTTGGGGCCTGACGGAAAGAAGGAATTTGAACTCCCGTCAAGGCTCCACAGTCGCGCATTATATTGCACTCTACTGTAAAACTGTCAAATCAGTTGTTCTCAAACTGCCTGGGTCGATGCACAATTAACCTTTGCACTGAATTACGTTGTATGATTAAAAATGAAGAGTTGCCAAAATTGATGCAACGACGGATTATTTTGAGGGTGTGCATATTTATGCTACCGGGTTAATGTATGTCTTTATTTTTCTCGTTTTTTTTTTTTTTCACTTGGGATAGACAGGCTTTATTTGTAGGTCACAACACTGGTGTAAAAAGCGTCCAAATTGTTTTTATATAATATTTTAATATCACTAAAATGTGACATTCGAAGAGGGGTGTGTCGACTTTTGATATCCACTGTATGTTTAATTGGCATTAAGATTATGAGGAGGTCCTTTGGAAAAAAAAAAAAAATGCCTCCGCAGTTTGAGAATCCCTGATGTCAAATGAGGACTTTCAGGAAGTGATACATGCAATGAACCGCCTCCTCCGCTAGGTGGCAGTCTTGCACTGTGAAGTAGGGAGAAAAAAAAAGTAACTGTCACAACACTTGTTCATGATTTTCGACTGGGAGCTTCTCATTCATTCATTCAGGTGAGAACAACTCAAGGTGGCATAAGCGCCTTAAACATGACTTGTGTATCTCATTTTTTTGCGTTGTAATCATGTATAGAAAGCACATTTTCTTCATTGTCATTCATCTGATTGGTTTTTCTTTAAAAGGCAGGCAATAAAAAAATCTTTCAGCTGTGTGCATTTGTGAAAGTGGATCACAAGCGAGTCCGCCGACGGTATTAAAGCTTGACACTGCGCCATGTGAGCCGTTTGATGCCTGCTGAGGAGCTGCGGGCTGCAAATGCGCGAGGAGACTCACCGGGGGGTCTTGCCTGCTCTTCATCTGGCTGCACACACACTCGCATACACAAATTGGGTCTGACGCTACTGCCAACATTTTCCCATCACGAGTGGGTGAGTAACCCACATACATTGTGTGTGTGGTTTTAAGTTTACAGTGCCAATCTGGATAATGTATTAATACATTTAAAACACCATAAATCATGCTATTTCTACCCAGTACTGTCAAATGTTCTCCAATTTCGATACTGTAAATGCCGAGTAACGTTTCTTGGGAAGAGCAATATGGCGGCCTCGCGGCTTCAAAAGTCTTGACAGGTGTCGGCTATCCGGTGTCAGATGTGAGCGGGCTGCTAGATCGTATCCGGGTCGCCCAACGAACACGTCCCGCTACAGGATTGGCTGGAAGTTATCCAGTTGACGTCAAACATTGGAAAGAAAATATTAAAGATGTCGTTTAAATAACTAAATGTACGGAGTGAAATTGTAAAAAAGTAAATAACCCCAAGAATGTAAACGCAAAGTATATTGAATAAATAATAAAATAGATTGACTAAATGATAAATACACAAAATGATTGTCTCAGATGTGCCAAATATTGTCACTTTAGATTGTCAATGTGTTCCTATTATCATATGTTTTTGTTCTTGTGATTGACTTGTGAAAAAGAGACCCAACCGAAGCTAACTTCGTTAACGCTGCTGTATTGACGTCATCGGCAAGCGCGAAGGCATTATATATATATATATATATATTTTGTTCACTCTTAAAGTGTCATGCTTTGATATTTTTATGTTTATTTACGCTTTTACAATTTTAGTCCATAATTTTTGTTATTTTGAACAATTGTAAACAGACAATTTCCGGACAATCCTGTAGCGTGACGTCATCGGCAGGCGACCGCGATACAATCTGGCAGCCCGATTACGTTTTACACCGACCCCGGTCATATATTCAGATCAGTGAGCTTCATGTCGTCTTGCTGCCATCTAGTGGCTGATCTATAAGCAATTAAAAACTTTCGAGGGACGGTGTGAAATCGTGACAGGAAAATCCTTGGCACCAATTACTAATTTTCCATTAAATGGGGCCTAGGTGCCATCTTGTGGCATTTTAGGGCGCTACATAAAAAGCACAAGTGGCGACTTTTTTTTTGTCTCAGCCTCAGAGGCCCCGCTGCATTTACTGCAGCGTTTGATGCCAAACAAAAATCTCGACGGGGGCAGATTTATTTATTATTTGACAGCGCAAATTGGTTTCCCTCCTCAGCGATTTGTACAAAATACGTGCTTGTGGCTTCATGTTTTTCAAAGGGGATGCGCTGTTGACAGTTAAATACGTGACTTTATGTGCAAATTAATTTCAAGTGGAAATGTTTCCCCAATCCCATTGGTGCCTTCTTAGAAGTGGTAAGCCGCCTCTGGGCTAAAAAAAAAATAAAATAAAAATAAAGATAAAGAACCTCTTTGAGTGTCTGCACACACGCTGCTAGCGAGAGTGACACATTTGTTACAGCATTAGGAGTTGCAGTTGTTATCTTCCCCATGCAGGCCGGCGTATTACACTCAGCTTCGAGCATTTAAAGCAAATTAGCCCGTCGCCATAATACTAAACAAGTATTTCTTTTGGTCAGACATACTTTTGGAAATGTCAAACATTTCCCCGCAGTCTTCCGTCCAAATGTGTGAGCGTTTGCGACTGTTTTTTTCCGATTGTTTTTATTGTGGGTGAGCAATGCACGCATATGCCGGATGATGCTTCATCTCCATCCCAAAGGGAAGATGGACGATGGAGGTAAATATGGTGCAAAAATAACTCATAACAAATGTGTACCTGTAGAAAAAGTATACATTTGTATCTGTAAAAGTCGTGATTTGTACCTGTTTAAAAAAAACAAACAAAAAAACACCTGGAAAAAAACAAATAAAAATGTGTACCTGTTAAAGACGCTGTCTGCCAGTTTCACTCTGGAAAAGGCACTTTTTAAATATAGGATTTAAACAATCAAACCACTTCAGGGCTTGTCTTCATTTCTGGTGATGAGTTTGTCCTAAACCCGCAGCCCCCCCCAGCCTGTATTTTGCCATTTTGTGTTTGTTTTGTAAACAGCGGGACGTTTCTGTGGAAAGACAGTGTTTGCACCCCTCCAGCCAATTGCAGAGCAGGGGGTGGTGTGTCAGCTGCGTGACGTCACTCCCGCGGCAATTTGAAAGCACGCAGATTTTTATTTTTTTTTACTTACTCATTCTCACATGTAAGCTTCTGTGAGTGAGTGAGTGTGTGAGTGAGTGAGTGAGTGGAAAAAAAAAATGTGACGTCATCTTCCGTTTTATCCCCCATCAAAACGCGCAGATTAGAATCAATAGAGAAGAAGTCGATACTGGCCAGGCCCCTCCCCCTCCTCCTCCTCCGCGGACGCGCTCCCGTGGGGCGCGTGCGCGCGCACGCAGCCGCCGGCGACTCTGGCTGCTCGTGTGGCTCGTCTTGCTTTGCTGCCCTGCTGCATGCACACGAGCAGCCGCAGCAGAAGAGTCGATGCTCGCCGTCGGAGTCGAACCACCAACAGCAGCAGCAGAAACACAGAAGCAAGCCCGGTTCCGACAAAGGTTCTGGCCACCCGCAGTGACGTCACCACGCACCACACAGCTGCTCCGTCCAACAAACGCAGGTGAGGCGCTCGTTACATCTTTGTGTCTTTTTTTTGTTTTGTTCGTAAAATGTCTCAAAATGTTCCACTTTTCCTTTTTTTGCACATTTTTAAAAGGAGCTTGTGTGCTTATTTGGTTTTCTGTTTGTCGAATATCCTGCATAAAGTACTTAGTTATCAGATCTAATCGATCCTAAACTATTTTTAATAACAACTTGATGACGGGTTGAATTTGGAACTCGAAATGTTGAAATATTGACGACTGGCTAATCACAGAAAATTATATAGTACAGTGGATACAATTTATCCATATAAATATAAATGCATTGGGGGGAAAGTTTGTTTGTTTCTCATCCACCTAAAAAAGCTGTTTACATGAAAAACGGGGCTTTCCGCAAAACAATGTAAAAAATATATTTCTTGAAAAAGAAAATTGTGAATCGGTAATTCCACAGTAAATCATATTTATGTATGTATTTATTTATTTATTTAGTGACTATGTGGGGTCCACTGTAATTGGAAACAATGCACATCAACTTTAACCAGTGAAAATTCATCTTTCACAATTTTTGACTTTTGTTGTTGTTTGTGTTTTGTCGGAAAATTACCACATTAGTTGGTGTTTCTTTCTTTCTTTTTTCTTTTTTTTTTTTTCAAACTACGGGTTAACCGCTCATAAATCGCACGTTCATCGGTTCACACTTCAAAAATTCACTTGTTCATCGT
The DNA here is from genome assembly GCF_051991245.1 of Festucalex cinctus. Classification (NCBI taxonomy): domain Eukaryota; kingdom Metazoa; phylum Chordata; class Actinopteri; order Syngnathiformes; family Syngnathidae; genus Festucalex; species Festucalex cinctus. The sequence continues at coordinate 28,937,025 of NC_135418.1, read as the reverse complement.
CTGCGGCTTTTAGCACTTTTTTTTTTTGCGCTCTTCCCGCGATTTTCTAAAGATGCCACAAGATGGCGCCGTAGCTAATTAGGAAAGTCGTAATTGGTGTCAAGGAAGTATGGCGACGTCACGATGTCATCGACCATTTTAATTTGATGTATTTGAATAACTGTACATACACGTTTGGTTTATTTATTTATTTATTTATTTTTGTGCACAATTTTAACGATTCCACCCCCCCCTTCGGAAAATTACATCAATTGTAAATTACTGGATAGACAGAATACATGGGAAAACTTCAAATCAAATATGTGTGCAGAAACAACATATAAAGAACACGTGACTGCGGAATAGGCATACTTCCTTGACACCGATTCCTATTCCACATGTTTTGGCGCCATCTTGTTCGTTCAGAGTGGACAAACAGCACGAAAGTGAGCGTTTCAGTTGACGAGCTGGGGATAGGTTCCACATGCAGGACAAAAAAAATATCAAGAAATGAATTGATGAATATCAAATTTGGGCGGCCTTCAACTTCACACCCAGAAAGTCCGAATCAGTTTTTTTTTTCCCCCACGCCTCACTTGCTTGATTGTGTTCACCCGTGTTGAACAGGCGTCCACAAATTTCACAGGCGGCGAAGTTTGCTGCCGCTTTGGGAAGACAAAAAAAGAAAAAAAAAAAGGCAAATCTTCCACAGACACGTTGTTCCATTTCCAAACGACTCTGAAATCAGCCTTTGATTTTCTCTCCGTTCTTCTTCCTTCCTCCTCCGTCTGCATCCTTTTGTCTATTCGTCGCTCTCGGCTCGGCGGGGGGCCGCTGAGCTCCATAAGGGCCCCATGGGGAGATTTTTGCCGATGACGCAAAGCTGTGCGCGTTTTGGTTCTCTTCGGGTTCCGCTGCGACTCGCGCCGCCATCTTGCGCTGTTTTTTTGTCTCCTGCTTAATTTCCACTTCATCGGCCACTACGCACTTGATAGCTGCTCAAATTAAGTGTGAGAAAAAAAACTTCTTTGTTGTGATTGTGAAGGCGTTTAAGGCAAGATTTTGCTGTTTTTCTTGAAAGTTCTTTGGCCAACTGATGAAAACTGGTGAACATTTGCGACGCTACTGAATGTTGATTTCACACCAGAGTTCGTTCAAGGTCGCACCATTTCCTAAACTTTCTCAAAACAATCGGAATGGTTCTCTAAAGAGTCTTTAAAAGTGATTTTTTTTTTTTGTCACAAGTTCAAAAGTTCCATTTCCATGTTCGACATTTTGAACATGTTCAAAAAATGTCCTTACAACAAGAAAGACCATTAAAGACTGTTTAGAGAATGTATAATAAATGCAAATAGCAAACAGGCATAATAACTCAATTTTGTTCTTTGTTTTGTGACGTAATTCCACTTATGGCCACTAGGTGGTGGCACACAATTGCATTTCGGACTGTAGATTTGAAAGAAGAGAAAACAGGAAGTGTTTCAATATCTGATTCATTTTTGCTGAAGAGATTGGAAAGAGAATAATTATTGAGTGTCTCAAATCTGAGACTCTTGAGGACTGCTTTTTTTTTTTTTTTTTTTTTTTTTTTTTTTTTTTTTTTTTTTTTTTTTTTTTTTGGTTCTGCATCCTTTTGTCTGCCGCATCCTTTTGGTTGCTAGGCGAGATCCGAAGAAGAAGAAGAAGAGCAGAGCAGATGGCTGCTGGAGGTTTGCCCTCACAGCAGGTGTTTTTATTTATTTCTTTATTTATTTTTATTTATTTTTTTACCCGTCACGCCTTCTCATCTTGTTCTCTCGCTCTTCTATATGTTTCCGCGTCTTTTACAATTTCTCGCGAGATTAGCCACCACTTCACACGTATGACGTGACGCTCGCCTCCCTTCCAGGGGGCAAAATCTTGCGTTGTCAAGCAAATAGAAGTCGATTTTTTTTTTCTTCTTTTTCTTTTTTTTTTTATCATCCGCGCACGGCAGCCTGGCTGACTCCATTTTCAAGATTTCATGATGTTGTGAGGAGGCCGTGCAATCGTTTCCACCGGCTCATAAAAGAGGTTTCCATTGTTAACCTGAGCTTTTTTTTTTTTTTCTTTTTTTTGATGACATCTGTGTTGGGAATCCGAAAGGGCCTCGTTGGGGGTCTGCGAGTCGAGTGACTGAGAATGAAAGTCATCAGTTCCACGCCGGCGCCTTCGTAACAGATGCTCAACCTGCTGGCGAACACGCACACGCACACGCACACGCACACGCGCGAGACGCGAGACTTGAAAGCCAGCAGGCGCTAAACCAACCGCGTCCAATCTACGGCCCGGGGGCCATTTATGGCCCGCCGTCCATTTTTCAGTGGCCCGCGACGTATGCAAAAAATTTGGTACAGTGCTCAGTAGGGGTGCGAATTGCCGAGTACCTGACGATTCGATTCGTATCACGATTCACAGGTCACGATTCGATTCGATACCGATTAATCCCGATACGAATTTATAAGTCGATTGTTGAGATTTTTTTTCATTCAAATTTAGAAAATACTAATCAGTAAGCTTGTAGAGTGTAAGATTTATATGAAAATGTATTATTTATTTATCTGAAATTTCAGTCTTATAGAGGTTGTAATTTGTTTCATGTTTGAACAGCATTGAAATAAAATATGAAGGCTTAATGTTCCGTTCATATAACATTCTTCCATGCTCAAGGTGTGAATCCTAACCCGAAGTCAGACGTTTTGTTGAATATTTTTCCATTAAAAATGGAAGTTTAAAAATCGATTCACACAAACACAAAAAAAAGAAAAAAGAAAAAAAAGGCAATGATGATAAGACGTTGAATCGGTAAGACTACCGAATGAACAATTCTGAGCTCTTAAAAAAAAAAAAAAAAAAAAAAAATCGATTATTTTTTTAATTGAATCGATTCGAGAATCGCGCGATGTAGTATCGCGATATATCGCCGAATCGATTTTTTTTTACACCCCTAGTGCTCAGCATAAATGAGTCCACTCGAGAACGCCATTAGTTTCCTTTCACAATTAACTCTTTTACTGCCACACGTTATCAAAACGTGATCGTTCACGTCATCCTTGAAAAGATTCTATTTCATCAGATTTCGTCATCTTTCATTGTAATTTGGCAGCCCATTGAGGAGGTACAATGCTGCCACCTGGTGGCCATTGTTAGTCAGTGTTTTTGATTCTACAACCCATTGACCAGGCAGCGCTGCACTTAGATGTTGCACTGCCCGTTGATTTGAAAAAAAAAACAACAACAAAAAAAACATAGTTGACGTCATTTAACATTTATGGCGGCATACCATCGTGATTTTATTAATCGTGATTACACGTTTTTGCCGGTCAAAGAGTTCAGATTTCCTCTGGGATACTATACAACAAAATACTCCCACAAATGTGGGCCATTGATTGCAAACAAAATCTGTTAATTAGTGCCCACAAAAAAAGTCGTTTTTTAAATTACATTTTGCACAAATAAGTAGAACCCGTTGTTATTTCCAGGCCAAGCAGACATGTTGTTATCCATAACAGTTAAGAAGGTCATCGAAAATACTCGGTCGTTTTTTGTTGTGGGTTGCATTCTTTTTTTTTTTTTTTGCATTAGTTTATTTGATTAAGTTGAAGATTTTGTAATTCTATGACAGCCTTTCTTGGGTGGTGAGTTAAACACAGATTTTTATTATTTTTTTTTAATTTTTTAAGGGGATCTACTCATATGCTGAGTACTGTATGTCCATAATGAGTGGACCCACAAAAAAAAAAAAAAAAAAAAAAAAAAAAAAAAACTCTGAGGAAGCCATGTCCGAAAAGGATGAAGGACGTCTGCCATTTTGATTTGAAGCCGCCATTTTAGGGTCATGTTGCCCTTTTCTTGGGGTCGAGGCCAAGTCGTAGTTTCTCTTTTAAATCAGCCCCCCCAAATCTAATTTCACGGAGTAACATGACATCTGGCTGACCAATCAATCATGAGTAGGCTCACAAAAACAAAACAGGAATGAATTATCGGCCGACGTTGGGTCATTTTCAGGGTCACTTCTACCCGTAGAGGTTGCGTCCAATTTCGACCAAATTGGACGCAACCTCGACCCGACAGATGGATGACGCGAAATTGACAAAAAAATCATTGAGTTTTGGCCACGATGAAATTTGATGAGTCGCCATAAAGCACCAAAATGGAATAAGAATGAAGACCCGACCCCTCACCCAACACACAAAAAAAAAGATGTCGCCTCAGCATGTTTGCAGCCTGCACAGCTGCTCCCGATCCCCCGAGGTGCACTTGCGGGGGGACACGGGCGTCCCCCAACATCCCCCCTCACGTACGCCACGCACACGCACACGCGCACGCGCACGCTTGAGCCGCCACGCAACTGATAAGTCGCCGCTAACGATTTCCTACTTGCCGTGTTAGCGTAATGAAGCGTCCTTGCCAGGCCACCGTGCAGACGTGCGGTCGCGCGCGCGCCAAAGCCGTCATCGGCCGATCAATACTTCCACCGCATTGATTTCCTGCACCGCCGTTTGTCTTTTTACACAAAAGAAGATGGCCGTGACAACTGTGAGGCGAAGATGACGCACATTTGTATGCATGTGTGAGCGTCAACGGAAACATGTCGTTTTTGCCTTCAGTGCCGGAAAATATGGAAGAAAAAAAAACAAAAACAAAAAAACAATACGCGCGCATAGCAGCAGTGGTTTATTATTTTGTGATGCTAATATTAAAAATGCACTCAAACATAATTAAATCGCAGCCATTCTGAATGAATTTGGACTGATTTTGCAAGGATTCTGTTCTATTGCTACAAAAAAAAAACTACCAAAAGAAAGATTAGAGGCTCTTCTTTCATCAAGAAAAAAAAAGTATATTTGTATCCGTTTCATTTAGCATTCGAATATAGCTAAGTTTTATAATTATTCACATTCATGGCATAAAGATCTTGTTGCAACATGGCCATGGCTGATCTCTTATACTCTGCTGCCACCTGCTAGTCATTTTTTTTTTTTGTAATAACTACAATTGCTGTAAGCGACCTCTTCATGTCAGAAGCTGAATCAAAGCCTTCTGTATGCTCTAGCATAAAAAAAACAAAAACATATAAATACATTTTGGGGAAAGAAGGATGAAGTATTAAAAAAAAGTATTTATACATTTTTGGTTGAGTTATTAAAAACACTATTAGGGTTGCAATGAAAAATCAAAATTATACTTAAAAATTTTAAATAAAATTATATTTTATTATTAACTCATTCACTCCCAAAGACGTATTTATACGTTTTTTAGGGTTTTTGTTTGCTAGAGTTTTTGTATGAAGGCTTTGATGCAGTTTCTGACCTGAAGTGGAAGCTTAAAGCGATGGTAGTTATTACAAAAAAAAGTTTCATTCATGAAACAGATGAAGCACACTTTTTTTTGTTTTGTTTTGTTATAACTACTTTCGCTTTAAGCGACCACTTCAGGTCAGAAACGGCATCAAAGCCTTCATACAAAAACTCTAGCAAACAAAAACATATAAATACGTTTTTGGGAGTGAATGAGTTAATTATATTATCCTATAGGAATACGTTGTTGTTTTTCTAAGAACAAATTTGCAATTTTATGAGCAGAAAATCTGAATGCTTTAAGAATTTTTTTTTTAAACTAAGTGTATATTTTTAAAGGAAAATGCTTTAATGTCCTTAGATATTAAAAATAAGAATACGGTATAATCATTTTCTCATATGTCATATACATAAGTAAACATTTAAAAACGTTGTTCGAATTGTGGACAAGCAAACTTGCTCGCTTTAGCTTGAATGAGCTCATGTTTGCATGTTTTGTTTTTTTCCATGCAAAATGATAATTTGTCTCTTCTGTTTGTGTTTGTGAAAGACGATCCGATCAATTTCTAAATCGTCAACAAAATGTGCAGCACGTCCTTTTTTTTCTGGGCTGCCCGCTGTTGCCATCGCATCCAATTTTGCACGGCTTCCTTCTGTGAATTCGAAACATCTCCGAGGACGCAAACACTTTCCATTAAATGGCACTCGACGCTGAATGGAAAGCGGCGCCGATTAAAGGCAAAAAAAAAATCCAGCGCGTCCGTCCGTCCTTGGGGACGAAGCAACGCAAAACGTCGTGCGGCCCATTCCGCTTCCGTCACACCTCACTTGAAGTGTTGACTTAATGAAAAGGCGGCCGGCGAGCGGCGTGAAAAGGTCGAGCGCGGCGACCGTTTTGTGTCATTTTGCGGGGAGGAGGCGCAAGCGCGTTGTCGGCTCTCCGTCGCTTGCAGCTCAGGTTCATGTCGGACCAAAACCGGGAGGGCGAGACGATGAGTAACGGGCGGGAACTTTGTCTTCTCTGCTGTCAAAGGCTGAGAGTTCATGTTTGGATTTTTTTTTAGTTTTTGAATCGTCCATAGTGCCAAGCATGCCGCAAGCAGAGCCACCGAAATCGACTCAGTTACCAATAGCAAGAGTTGACCGAGTAATATTGGAATTTTTTCAGACACACGACTTGTTATCAATCACTTCAGCATTTTCTTTTATTTTTAATTTAATAAAAATTAATTTTTATTTGAAATTTTAAATTAATGTGCTTCAAGCTTCATTTTTTTCGAGGCAAAAAAATCACAAGCTTAAAAAAATGTAAAATTGTTTTTTTTTTAAATCATGTAGATGTTTTTTTGTTTAAAAAAAAAAAACAAGTTGCAGTCTATACGAAAAATTAAGAAAAATCTAAAGCAAACTTTTATGTATTTGTATGTCGTAATTTTTTTTAATTATAAATCTTTTTTTTTTCCAGTAATAAGTGTTTTTTTGTGAGAAAAAAATTCCAGAATAAAATATTTTTCTGTGAATAAAGTCATATTTCTAAAAGTAGTAAAAATCTTACGATATATTATTTTTCGTCAAAAAGATGTTTTAATTGTAAGAAAATGAAGTTGCATTTTTCCGACAATCACATGGTAAAGTTGTTTTTTGTGAGAAAAAAATACAGGAATAAAATATTTTTCTGCAAATAAATCTATTATCTACATAAATCTATTTTCTAAAAATTGTTAAAAAAAATAATACATTATTTTTCGTCAACAATACATTTTAAATGTAAGAAAATTAAGTTGCATTTTTTCTGACAATCACATGGTATATTTCAATTTAAGAAAATCAAATTTACTTGTATAAAGTTGGTTTAAAAATAGAGAACAAAATTGTAGTCTTAGAAAAAATAAAACATTTTTCTTTTCTTTTTTTAAATTTGTCTTTTTTCAAAGAATAATTTAAAGATATATTTAGAGACATTTTTCAAAAATGTTTCAGTATATTTTACTAATAATTCCACTGTCAGCCACTAGTTGGCACTATTTTGATTGTCACTGTGTACATTTGAAAGAAGAAGAGCATGATTTTTTTTTTTTTTTTTTTCATCTCAGTCTAGTTTTTGCTAAAGATGATTGAATGTCAAATCCTCTTCAATTGTCTTTTTTTGCCTGCAGGTGGCGCTGTTATACTCTGGAGACGATGGCGCCCTCCTCGTTCCTGAATCTGTTGCTTCTTTTGGCGCTGGTGTCTTTTTCACTCGCCGCCGATCCTTCCGGTGTCCCTCGTGGCGAAAGGAGGCGCAACTCCGGAGGGCGCTCACAGCACCCCCCGCGGGCCGCAACGGGCTACAGCAACCTGAGGGTGGCGCGGAAGGGCCGGGGCGGCGGCGGCGGCGGCGGCGGCGGCGGCGGCGGCGGCGGCGGCGTGCCGGCACACCACCTGGCCCGGCCCGAGGACGACGGCGCGGGCTTGGAGGGTCTGCGTCCGGTGCGGGTGGAGACGGAGGCGGGCCGAGCCGGCCTGAGAGAGAACCGGTTAACGGGCACTCGCAAGGGGAGGGGACACGCTGGCCAATCGCAGATCAGGAGACACGGGGGAAGGCGGGACAAGGGTCGACATGGACAAGGTGCGTGCACATTCTAAAAGGTTTGGTTTTTTTCTTTTTCATAGCCGTTTTTCATAGAAGTTTTCTGCCACTTTTCACTGACTGAAAAAAAAGAATTATTTTTTATTTTTTTTGGGTGCAATTTCATTTCATTTTCGCATTTTATTTTTTTATTTTTTATTTTTTTTTAGCCGCTAGATATTAACGGCACTATCAAGAAATCTTCTGTTATGGTTATTATGTGGCAATTTTCTGTGATGTGGCCTGAAAAGTAATTCAAGTCGAGGAGGGGTAGGGAAAAAAAAAAAAAAAAAAAAAAAAAAAAAGTCCTTCCTTTAACAGCAAGCGAGTACACACGAATCTCCCGTTTCCATTTTGCAGGCTTTTTTGCGCAGCCCCAACTCGACGAGCCCCAACCTTCGTCGTCCTCTTCTTCGGCACCCCCAGGCGACGGCCCCTCCCCCAACTCTGCGACCTTCGGCTCCGGCTCCTCCATGGTTGTCACGGTGACCAACGAGCATCCCCCGACGCTGCCCCCAGCCTCCACCAAACCACAGGTGACCTGAACGAGACAAGCCGCAAATTGTCTAAACAAGATTGAGGTTCTTCGACTAGCATTACTGCTAATACTTGTAAAAAAAACAAAAACAATCAGGTTCTTACCAAGCAACCAAAGAACAAATTAACTAAACAATCGGCTGGATAATTAACAAAATAACCAAGAAACAAACAAGCGAATAAGCCAAGTAGGCTGTCTAGTTAACTAACAAACCAACCAAGTAAGAAATTAACAACCTATCAAGTAATGATCTGACCAATCAACCAAGGAATCAACGAACACATAACTAATCACTAATGCAAACCAATTGACATAACAATAAAGGAACAAATTAACAAGCACCTAACTAACTAACTAACTAACGAACTAACTAACTAACTAACTAACTAACTAACTAATCAACCAAGGAAACAACTAACCATAATGCAAACCAACTAGCAAAACAATCAAGGAACAAATTATAGAGCATGCATAAAATGAACTAACTAACTAATTAACTAACTAACTAACTAATCAACCAATGAACTAATCAACCAACAATTCAACGAAGGAACCAACCAAGTAATCAATTAACTAATCAATCAAGTGACTAACTAACTAACTAACTAACTAACTAACTAACTAACTAACTAACTAACTAACTAACCAAGGAAACAACTAACCATAATGCAAACCAACTAACAAAACAATCAAGGAACAAATTATAGAGCATGCATAAAACGAACTAACTAACTAACTAACTAACTAACTAACTAACTAACTAACTAATCAACCAATGAACCAATTACCTACCAGACCAAGGGACTGACCAAATGACTGGTTAAATAACTAATCAAGGAACCAACTATCCTACTAGTTTGCTGACTTATCAACTTTCTGAGAATGAAGCCAACCAAGGAAGCAACTATGGTGGAAACAACTACTGTAATTGACCAACCAACTAACCAACCCATGGTTAGTAAATATGGTGTCAACTGAATGTATCGTGCCAATTGCTTTCGACACAAGAGAGCAGCAGAAATGACCGATCGTCACACCCCAAGACAGGCGAGCGCTCTTGCCGTCCTCACTTTGTGTCTCTTTAGTCTACTAAAGAATAAAAGTTGCCCGAACCAATTTGTGATTTTGCGCTGATGGTTTTTCGATGACTCGAGCTCAATTACTCAGGTCAATACGATCGATATTTCCGGGAAGCTTTGAAAATCTTATTCCATCCTGATAGATGCCAATATGGATCTCGTGATGTGATTGCCTGGATGGCGTTTCCGTATTGGCGAGCTGCTCTCTTTGTTTTTTTTTCCTTTTCAGCAATCGGTGCTCGGGAAGGGGCAAGGCGAGGTGCTGCCCACCCTGGACATGGCGCTCTTCGACTGGACGGACTACGAGGACATGAAGCCTGCGGACGCATGGCCGTCGTCCACCAGGAAGAACAGTCCGACTTTTCCCATTTCTTCAGATTCTTGAATTCCTTTTCTGAATACTTTCGAAAACTTGTTCCCAATTTTGCCGTCGCTCCACAGACAAAAGACGAAGTCAAAACCTCAGCGGCGGGAACGCGACGGCGACGGCTGACGACATCGAACCTTGTGACCACCATTTGGATTGTCTACCCGGTCAGTCGCCATCCGACGGGAATCGTCCAACTCGCCATCTTTTCTCTTGATTTTTTTCAAGCTTTGCTTTGCCCACTTCAAGGTTCTTGCTGTGACTTGAGGCTCCATGAATGCAAAGTTCACAACCGAGGCTTGAACAACAAGTGCTACGACGACTGCATGTGTGAGGAAGGTGAGGCCGGAACCTTAACTCATTGACTGCCATTGACGGAAAAAGACGTCAAATAATGCATTTTTGCTGGGCTGGCAGTGAATGTGTTAAACACAATGTGCCGATATATTTTGTGATTATATTGCAGCATCCTTTTTTAAGGCAAATTTTGCTTAAAAATCCGTCAATTTTGGTTACATCTCATCTTAACTCATTGACTGCCATTGACGGAAAAAGACGTCAAATAATGCATTTTTGCTGGGCTGGCAGTGAATGTGTTAATCTGTTATCCCCGACTCGAAATTCCCCAAATGGACACTTCTTCAGTCCTTACTTTCGATATCCCCATTTCTCGACATGCCTCCTGTACCCAAATTTACTTGGACAAGTCCTGCTCCCCCAACATTTATTTATCTCACAGATTCTTTTAGTTTGAACCCGCTCTTGTTGGCAGGCTTCCGTTGCTACGCGAAATTCCACCGCAAGCGGCGCGTGACGAGGAGGCGGGGCCGCTGCGTGGCGCCCGAGTCGGTCAGCGGTGACCAAGGAGGCTTCATCACCATCTGAGGAGGACGAGGAGGAAATGCGCCGGCGGAAGACGGCGACCGTCAACACTCGGACGCGGGCGACCGTCCCGCGCTCCGAGACGAGCGGATGGTAAAACAGGCGGACATTTTGAAGCGCAAGGGAATGCTAAACCCGTAAGACTGAGCACCAACCAAATGCCGACCCTCTCCTAACCCAAACCCTACCCTGACGCCAAATCTACCCTCACCCGCGCCTACCCTAAAGCCCAATTCACACTGACTGCGGAAAAGACGCGGTGCGTTGAGTTCACACGATAACAACCGTGTGTATATGGAGTCATATTTTGTAAACAATAGCCATGCTTGCCTGCTGTCACATCGGCTTGCTTTTTGGACATTATTTCTGGGACTTCGACCATGGCCAAGTACGTTTTGTGTTTAAATAGTCAACTTTCTAAAGTGGTAAATTTGCGAGAATTTTTTTTGTAAATTTGCGAGTTTAGAAAGTGGCAAATTTGCAACTTTCTAAAGTGGCAAATTTGCGAGAAAAAAAACTCGTTCATTTGCGAGTTTAGAAAGTGGCAATTTTGCAAGAAAAAAAACTCGGAAATTTGAGAGTTTAGAAAGCAGCCAATTTGCTACTTTCTAAAATGTCAAATTCGCGAGAAAAAAAACTCGTAAATTTGCGAGTTTAGAAAGTGGCAAATTTGCTACTTTCTAAAATGTCAAATTTGCGAGAAAAAAAACTCGTTAATTTGCGAGTTTAGAAAGTGGCAAATTTGCAAGAAAAAAAACTCGGAAATTTGCGAGTTTAGAAAGCAGCCAATTTGCTACTTTCTAAAATGTCAAATTTGCAAGAAAAAAACTCTTGCCATTTTAGAAAGTAGCAAATTTGCCGCTTTCTAAACTCTCAAATTTACGAGTTTTTTTCTCGCAAATTTGACATTTTAGAAAGTAGCAAATTTGCCACTTTCTAAACTCGCAAATTAACGAGTTTTTTTTCTCGCAAATTTGACATTTTAGAAAGTGGCAAATTTGCAAGAGAAACTGAGTAAATTTGCGAGTTTAGAAAGCTGCAAATTTGCTACTTTCTAAAATGTCAAATTTGCGAGAGAAAAAAACTCGTTAATTTGCGAGTTTAGAAAGTGGCAAATTTGCTACTTTCCAAAATGTCAATTTCGCGGAAAAAAAACCTCATAAATTTGCGAGTTTAGAAAGCGGCAAATTTGCTACTTTCTAAAATGTCAAATTTGCGAGAAAAAAAACTCGTTAATTTGCGAGTTTAGAAAGTGGCAAATTTGCAAGAGAAACTGAGTAAATTTGTGAGTTTAGAAAGCGGCAAATTTGCTCCTTTCTAAAATGTCAAATTTGCCAGAAAAAACTCGTAAATTTGAGAGTTTAGAAAGCGGCAAATTTGCTACTTTCTAAAATGGCAGATTTGCCACTTTATAAAGTGGCAGATTTGCGAGAGAAACTGAGTAAATTTGCGAGTTTAGAAAGCGGCAAATTTGCTACTTTCTAAAATGTCAAATTTGCGAGAAAAAAACTCGTAAATTTGAGAGTTTAGAAAGCGGCAAATTTGCTACTTTCTAAAATGGCAGATTTGCCACTTTATAAAGTGGCAAATTTGCGAGAGAAAAAAGGTAAAAGTAATTTTGTCATGTTTAATTTATTCTGAGCTCATTTTTTGTCTTAAATGTTCTATCCTTCCTACGGCGGCCGTACGGAAAACGCACCGCATCCATTCCGCAGCGAGTGTGAATTGGACCCTTATTGTCCCTAATCCTTACCAGTGAGTATTTATTTATTCTTTTGCTTGTTTATAATGTTGAAACGTCTCCATATATCGTTGCTGTTGGCTGGAAACCTCACACAGTAGAACCTCAGATTACCAACGACCCAGTTTCGATTTATGAACAATTCTCCAAAAGAAAAATAAGCTCGGTATTTTCGGTTTACGAACATGTCTGGTGGCGGCCATTTTGGGCTGGCAAGTAACATTGACATTTGTCGTTTTATTTATTGCAGTGCTGTAAAGGGAAGATGATGTAACTGCATTAGTTTTTTTGTGTTTTTGACGTTCTAAAGTCTTTTTGTCTGGTTGTGGGGTCAGCGTGAGCGTAGAAATTGTTGCGGAATGCTGGCGCCGAAGACCTAACAAATACGATTTGGAAATGTGAAGGCGTAACAGATTTTTCGTGTCAACGATTTTAATGTTCCACGCTTGATATATTACTGATGTATTTTTTTTTTTTCTGTGTTGTGCATTTACAAGCCTGGGTTACGTTCAAGATTAAACTATTTGTTGTGTAACAAATGAGCAGTGCTCAAATGTCAACTTTTTAAAAAAAAAAAAAGAAAATGATTTCTATGATGACAGATCATTCCGACAATTTTCCCATAGGAAACAATGGAAATAGAAATAATTTGTCTCCCCCGTATCCTCCTGACTACCAGCAATTCAAATTTGTCCACTGTAGTGGACCTTTTCAAACCTGAACATCTCCCACCCAGTGCATTGAATTAACTCCATTTTGTGCTCTATCGAGGACATTCAGAGCTTTCCAATGATACCAAATGTGTAGGGGTGGGACTTTTCTACCTTTGGTTGCATCATAAAAGAAAATGGCTTCCCTCAGTGCAAGCACTTTTTAGGGAAGAGGAATAACACTTTTTTTTTTTTTTATTGAACAAATTTAGGCTTTAAATGTTGCTAACATGTTTTCTATAAGACTCTTACGAACACATTAAAGTATTGTTTGAATTATTTTAACTATTTGAGCTTAGCATTTATGTTTTAAAAATGTCCTCTGTAGTGGACACATCACAGCTTCTTTTTTTTTTTTTTTTTTTTTTTTTTTTTTTTTTTTTTTTGCAGTATTCCAGTTACTTCACACAGATTGGGGAATATCAAAATTAAAAAAAAAAAATCATCTGCTACATGCTATTTATGTTAGCATCACCTTGGTCAAATTAACTGAAGTAATTATATTCAATTTAGCAGCCAGATTCGTTGAAATTTGAGTTTTGTTCTGACTCTAAAAGATCCAAATTGTGAAGCTTCTGTGTTGCTCTTCTGGTATGCTAATCCTTCAGTTTTCAACAACATCATATGTTTCATTTTTTGTGATAAAGTAGGAAAAAGGAAATGTGTTTGATTTTTCAAGGGAGGCGGCACAGTTGGAGGTTGAGAGCGGTGGGGGGGGGGGGGCAGAAGGGTGTTGTGAGGGTGTGCGTGAGTCACATGGGAAGCAGTCAGGGTGCCGTCACATGGTTTGTGTTTGCAATCCGAGGCTAACAGGGGAAAAAAAAAAAAAAAAAAAAAAAAGAGAAAAGTTTGCGTTGCTGTGCTGTTTCCTCTTTTTCAAACTCTCAAAACAGCTTTGAGCTCTGCTGCCTGTTATGGAAATTCCTGCCATCAATCTAAAGGTGAGCCTTTCTTTTTAAAACTCTTGTTTTCGTCTCTTCCGTGGCGTTTTTTTTTTTTTTTTTTGGAACACTACCTTAAGAAAAAATAATAATAAAAAAGGTTGAGGTTTACCAAACGGTATTTTGAATTCCAACGTAGTCAAACGGACGTGACGAGAAGACGACAAATGCCCGCCGAGAGATTCTTGATGACATTTTTGGATATTGCTCATGTAACTGCTGCTTTAGTTAAGGCATCGTTTTTGCAAACGATGGGTTGAGGGCACAAAAGTGAAACTTGGGGGAAGTCATCATAAATCTTAAATCTCACTCATAATATTGAAATCATTGTAATATTTGGAATTGTTTTACATGGAGTCTCAGCGAGTTCTTAAAATTGTCCCTCATGTTTTCTTCTTTTGTGTTTTTGCTCGTCTTGGTTTGGTTTATGTGTAACCTCGAGCATGTTTATTAAAAAGATCTTTTTAATCGTACATTTGTCTTTTTATCATTATTTTTTATGATTTATTTTTATTAAATTATTTTTCTTCCTCCTTTACATATTTTTACATTATTTTTTCATTTTATTTTATTCCTTATTAAAATTATTAAAAAATAAATCATTGTTTCATATTTTTGCTTTACAACTGTAAATTATTTTTTTTGTACAATTTTTATTTAATTTTCTAAAATGTTTTATTAGATTTTACATGGTTTAGTCACATGGTTACAGTATATCATTGTTACTGAATTATTTTATTATTGAAATTGTTCAAGTTCTTAAAATTGTCCCTTATGTTTTCTTCTTTTTTGTTTTTGCTCGTCTTGGTTTGGTTTATGTGTAACCTCGAGCATGTTTATTAAAAAGATGTTTTTAATTATACATTTGTCTTTTTATCATTACTTTTTATTAAATCATTTTTGTTGTAATTTTTCTTCATTTAAAAATGTTTACATTTTTTCACTTTAGTTTATTCCTTATTAAAATTATTAGTCATTTTTTTTATACTTTTGTTTTAGAGCTGTAAGTTAATTTTTTTGTACTTTTTGTACTTTTTTTTTTTTTTTCTAAAATATTTTATTAGATTTTACATGGTTTAGTCATGGTTACAGTATGTCATTGTTACTGAATTATTTCATTATTGAAATTGATCATTATTTGTATTTATTTTTATATTGTTAGCAATTCAATTTCATTGTATTTGTTAGCATCACAACGAGCCAATTTTATTTATTCCTCTTTAATTATTAATTTTGGTGTGGTTGTTTGTTTTTGTGTGTTTTTTTTTGTCTGTCAGGCCATCGTTCTGGTGCACTGGCTGCTTACAGTCTGGTGAGTGAACACATTTTTTTTTCTTCTTCACAAACTTGAGGAATTTCTCCCCTTGTCGACCTCCAATAGGTCACGCGCACGCGCACGCGCACGCGCAATGTTTGTCTCCGCCGCGTACATCGCGTCGGGTGATTGTGTGGCGTTTCTGTGTGTGCGTGTCCAGGGGATGCATGGCGTGGCTGCCCACCTCG
The DNA here is from genome assembly GCF_051991245.1 of Festucalex cinctus. Classification (NCBI taxonomy): domain Eukaryota; kingdom Metazoa; phylum Chordata; class Actinopteri; order Syngnathiformes; family Syngnathidae; genus Festucalex; species Festucalex cinctus. The sequence goes on along the minus strand of NC_135418.1, from coordinate 28,921,359 downwards.
TTCGCCTGGGGCAACTTCAGCGTCCTGGCCGTGGGCGTGTGGGCCATCGCTCACAGGGACTCCGTCGACGCCGTTCTCATGGTGAGCGAATGTTCGAACGCCCGAATCAGCTTTTTGATTTGGCTTGTTGTATCTCACTTTTGGGTGCGGTTTAACAAACAAAGATGTGTTTTTTTTTCATTATCGGGTCAAAGTTAGGATTGTGGTTACACTCGTACTTTGGTTTTTAAGGGTTCAGTTTAAAATGAGGGAATAACGACTCCGTTGAGAGAATTCAGAGTTTTGTTTGTAAATAATTTATCCACGGTGGAAGATCGTTTCTAAAAACGCGCAAAGACTGACAACTACGCAGTAATGACTTGTTGGACAATATAACATTTTCAACATTTTGCTTTTGTGACTAAAAGAGGGCCAAGTGACACACTTTGTTGTCATTAGCATCAGCTGTTATTTAGCACAGTTGCGATGTGCCGTTAGCTAGCTATCTAGCTAGCTAGGCCTGAAAATGTGTTTATAGAGTTACGGTTAGGTTTAGTGTAGTTAGGGCCCAAGTTCAAGTTATGGTTAGAATTGTGGTTAGACTCATACTTTGGTTTTGGTTGCCATTTTTAAGGGTTAAATTTAGAATTAAAGAATGTGAATTCAGAGATTTGTTTGTAGATAAATTAGACACGTTGGAAAATGACTACTGAAAACGTGCAAAGACTGACAACTATGTAGTAATGAATTCTGTTCATAAAGCCTTTTCAACATTTTGCTGATTTTTTGTGTGTGTGACTAAAACAGCGCCAAGTGTAGTGACACACTTGGTGCTCATTAGCATTAGCCATTATTTAGCATATTTGCTAGATGCAGTTAGTTAGCCACCTAGCGAGCTAGCTAAGCTAGATAGATGGATGGATAGATAGATAGATATTCATGAAAATGTGTTTATCGGGTCTGGGTTAGGTTTAGTGCAGTTCGCACCCCGGTTCAAGTTATGTTTTACACAAAGTTATTTACTTCCCACATTACAGAATGTTCTGGAATTGTTTGGAACCCTGACTGAGAAGGTACTAGGCCAGGTAGCTTCGTGGTAGTTTTAGGGACGAAGGTTGTGTTTGCACTTGTGGCCTGTTTAGGATCACAGCTTGGGCTAGGACAAAAGGATAAAGGTTTTTGTTCAAGACAGGACTAAGGTTCTGGACTAAAGGTTAGCGTTTAGCGTTTCAATGCAGGCTGATGTTTGGAATAGAAACTTTGGATTTTTCAATAAAGGCAACAAACTTTATGGATGTCTGAGATGACGGAGAAAAGAGACCACAGTTGACGTTCCTCCGCCATTTTGCTTCCTGCGCAGTTTCTGATCGGGATGGCCGTGACCATCCTGACCGACATCATCCACTTTGGCATCTATTACTCGCTGAGTGATCTGGCGTCCCAGAATGGACGGGACGTGTTCCGCTTCAGCGCCGGCATGGCCATCCTCAGCCTGCTGCTCAAGCCCGCCTCCTGCTTCTTCGTCTACCAGATGTACCGCGAGCGAGGGGGCGATTACAACGTCAACTTTGGTGAGTGGCGCCCGCTGGAGGGCAGCAACCAGTGCAATCGATCATGAGACGATACCACTGTGGAACTCTTGGTTAAACCCCAACTCTCATGGTTAGGGTTGGGGGTACAATACTCAACTCTCAACTCAACTTTATTTATAAAGCTCTTTAAAAACAGGCATTGCTGTATACAAAGTGTTGTACATGAAACAGAAATCGGTTGTGCACAAGAACAAAGCTAACATTTTAAGCGAGTGACTAAAACTAGACAAAAATGTTGAAAGTTGAAAAAAAAAAATGTTATAAAGACCAAAATGCCAGAAACAGGACTAAAACTGAGACTAAATTTAAAAATGGCAGACACAAGGTTAGTTTTATAGTTTGGGCTGCTTCTGGTTTGAGATAATTTACAGTACAGTCAAACCTCGGTTTGCGAACGCTTCTGTTCTCGACCAAATCGGTTTTCGACCAGAAAATTTGAGAATTTTTACGTCTCAGAACTCGTCCAAAAAAATCGGCTCTCGACCAAACTGAAAAAAGCCCAGCGTACCTGAACGTGACTCAAAATAAAATAGTGTCTATTTCTACCCTTTTCTATTTATGGTAAATAGTATACAGTGCGGTTTATGGTGTAAAATAGTTTAAAAAAAAAAAAAAAAAAAACTTGGAAAAAGTTTTTTTTAGACTTGGAACGGATTAAAATTATTTACATTAATCATAATGGGAAAAATGGTTTTGGATTTCGAACACTTCACTTTTAGAGCAGCCTTCTGGAACGGATTATGCTCGAGGTTTGACTGTAGCATCTAATAAATTGGTTCCTTTCCCCTTTGTCGCGGTGCAATGTAAATAGCCAGTGCCTGTAAATGGCGAGTGAGCGCGTTTGAGATGTCGCGCAAACTTGATTATTTACAGTCACAAGACTGTAAATAACACGAAATATCTGAGGCGCACCACGTGAAAGCCACTTTGCCACCGCGGAGACGCAATTTCATGCAAAAACATTGGGTGGGCCGGGAAATTGTTTTGATCCCACGTGGACTGAAGTGCAAGTGCAAATCTTCTGCATGTCTTCGCAAAGTGAACTTGCGGCTCTCGTCCATTTCCTGGTCAAGCAAGTGCACTCGGCCTGAGGCCAAGTCCATATCAAAAAATAAAATAAAAAAAAATCATGAAGTATACAAGGTTATTGTATAGATTTATGTGTCAATAATAAAACCATTCGTACTTGTTTACAACCGCTGTAAAGCATTCACCTTTTCGTTTATGTATTTTCATCTTGTGTTATTTTTACAAGTCTTGGGACTTAATTGGCTAACAACAATAATAAAGTGAAATAACAATAGAATAAATTAACATAATAGCAACTGAAAAAAACAGTAAGAACTACTCACTGTTCCTGTGCGTTTTTGGACTCTTGGGGGCAATGTGGTGCCGCGCATCCTCGCTTAAATCGAGTTGAATTCTATTAAAATAACTCGTTTTTCACACATTGGGAAGAATTTGTGCTTTTGTGTAGTGTTAGCGCATCTGTGGGTTTGTGTTCCCACAAGACTTGTGTGTGGATATTCGTTATTCGTTCGTCGATGCTAACTTCCTGTTAGCATTTTCTAACTTCCTGTTAGCACTAGGCGAGCTTTGTTTTCAAAACGAAGCATGTTTTGTATTTAAATATACAGTGGGTGTAATTCTTAACGATGTGTATTTGGTTTTACAGTTGACTCCAACTGTGGTGTCATTAAAACAGCTTAAAAAGGACGTTTAGGGACAACAGAATAACCAGAATAACATTATGCTACACACTTGCTAGTTGCTAATGCTACGCAAGCAAAATGGTGCATTCAGGGTACTGTCGGAAACTTCGGTTTTCCTCGATAACATTATTAAATAATAAGCCATTTGGGCCGATTGTTTGAAGGCCAATAATCGGCCGATTATAGTCGGCGGCCGATTAATCGGCCGGGCCCTATTTGTGATAATTTTTTGATTAACTTGCTTGGCTTAGTCGTGTTCTCGGGTAGGGTTGATAGATGTGTAGGAGAAAGGATAACTTAAAATATTTCAGTGTTGGGGTTAGGATTGTCTCTGTGTTCCAAACATTTCGGATTTGGCAAATATCCACTACAAAGAAGTGGAATAAAGAGTCGAGCAGAGCTGGAAAAGCAGCCGACGTTTCCCGGAGACAATTTGGCCTGATAGAATTTTTAGTGTTTGCGTGGCACTGGCTGATTGAACTGCATATTGATGTTCTCGATGCTAACGTCGTCGCCCCAGCAGGGGCACCCAGCAGACTCGAGATGATGATTATTATTATTATTAGCTTGTGTAGCTAGCGACCGGCTTAATGTGTCTTAATTGGCACCCGAACGCATCCAATTAGCATTTCGGAGTTCCCCGCAGGCCAAAAAAAAACAAAAAACGTTTTTAACGGCCTCGCAATCAGCCGGCTGCCGCTTCATCATCAGGCTTGACTAAACTTCTCACGACAACGCCTGAAAATCTGACGTCAGGTTTACTCGCTTTGTAGTAATGACAGCGACTGCTTCTGAAAAAACGAGCAGAAACAAGTCAAAGGCATCTGTTCCTCAATTTCCGGAGAGATTAAGGGAAGTGAAAACCGACCGTATCTTAAATTAGCTATGCAGGTTTAAAGAGATTATTTTCTCAAACTCAAAATGCTGCATACCAGTTAAGAGTGCCGGGATAAAAAGTATTTTTATTCAAATATAATACGGTTTCATGGCAGTCATTGCAGGAAAGCCAAATGGCTGATATCAGAATTAAATTTAAAAAAAAAAAAAAAAAAAAAAAAAAAGTATTCATGATTGATTTAACAGTAACCCATCAGGTTAAAAATTCAATATTTTTGTATAAATATTTCAAACGTGAGAAATTAAAACATTTATGAAGTATAATCAAATGTAAATATTCATAGTTGATAAGTTGAAATAATAAATATTCATTTCACACGATTGAAATATTTATATATAAAAAATACACCTAAAGAGAAGATAATCTATTTGCTGACAGAGTTAAATTTAAAATCCTGAATATTTATTACTATGAAAAAATATTTTTCGGTTAGAAAAAAAATTACATTATGTATTATCAAAGTTAAATTCAAACCATGAATATTATTTTATATTGATGATTAAAAATGTTAATATGTATTTGAATATTTGTTGAAAAAACATCCTGTATGGATGACATTTTTAGGTTTAAGAAAGAAAACTAATATTAAATTGTCAATACAAATATTAATACATTTATGACATATAATCAAATGTAAATATTCATAGTTGATAAGTTGAAATAATACATATTAATTTCACATGATTGAAATATAAAAAAAATACACCTAAGAAGAAGATCATATATTTGCTGACATCAGGGTTCAATTTAAAATCCTGAATATTTATTACTATGTAAAAAAATGTGCCAAATGTAAATGTTAAATATTAATGAGAATTTTTTGGTTTGAAAAAAAAAGGGAATTACATTATGTATTATCAAGGTTAAATTAAAACCATGATTATTTTGTATTTATGATTAAAAATGCAAATATGTATTTGAATATTCATTGAAAAAACATCCCGTCAGAATGACATTTTTAGGTTTAAGAAAGAAAACCAATATTAAATTGTCAATGCAAGTATTCAGCATTTAGAAATAAAAACAATAAATATTAATTTAACGTTACTGAAAAACACAAGCACCATCTACAAAATTCCGTTTTTGAAAGATCAATATTGGGAAAGGCACTGAAAAGACATTTTGTGTCAATAAAAAAAAAAAAAAAAGCATGTCTAAAAATATTTGTGTGTGCGCGTGAACGTGGACAATTTTTCCTCATCTTCCTTCCTCGCATGCCACGTTGCCCCCGTTTGCGTCTCCTTCTCATGCCCTCGTTTGTCTCCTCCTCCCTTCCCCCCTCTTCACCTTTGACCTCTCAGACTTAGAGACCTCAGTGGACAGTCGCTGCACGACGGACAGTGCCGACAGTGCGTTTATCGGACGCCGCTATTGACCCCCTCCCGACCCCCCTTTCTCTCCCTTCCAATTCCCGCTCTGCGGCAGGAAGTGAGCTCATGAACAGGGAAGGACCGCGAGGACACTTTCATTTTTTTCTCCTTCTCGTTTGTTTGGGTATTTCTAAGCATGTGTGTGCGTGTTTTTCTTCACACCTTGTTGGTGCTTCTTCTCATCATGTATTATTCATGCCTCCAATCTCTCCTGTGTGTGCGTGTTAGTGGGGATCTTTGCACAGCAATAATAACAATAATAATAATACAGCGGTGCCTTGGCATACAAGTAAACCTGGCTTAGAGGGATGGAACGATAACGGCAAAATCGTGATATCGCGGTATTAAAACTGCCACAATATATCGTCGTCGTCATGTCACGATATTAAAAGCAGCACATCTGTTTTTAAAAAAAAGTCGGATTGATTTCCATTTGTGCAGTTTTAGCACCCTCTGGTGGCTAATTTTTTAGTGCAGTTTAATTTTCACAAGCATGTTTTGGCCCTTCTATGTTTCAAATCAACGCTAATGGTCAGATCATAAGGAACATAATATATTTATGAGCCGAGTCATATTTGTGTGCCTCAATATATATATTATATTTATATATATTTTTATATATATTTATAATATTTTTATATTTTACATTGCTGTAATGTACAAAAGCACAATATAGTGGTTTTTGTTTAGTATGAGTTTTTTTTCGGGGTTTTTTTTTTTTTTTTTTTTTTTAAACAATATTTTGACCTTTTTGTATCGCCAACCTCCCCACAATGTTGTAATAATTATGGTATTGTCATCTTCATATCGTGATATCATATCACAATGTTTGGATATCGTTACATCCCTACTGGCTTAAAATGTTCTTCTTTTTTTTTAAGATAAGAGTCGTCATTCTGCCATTATTTTTGCTTAGTAGACGCAGTTTGTAAAATTAAAAAAAAAAAAAAATGTATGACTGTATGTGTGTATTTTACTGCCCCCTGGTGGCTATTACACACACATTAAAAGGAGCAGCACAGTGTCCATTACATCAAAGCAAATAATGTGACAAAATGTTTTAATTCTTAGCACTTTATCTAATTATCAGTGTTTTTATTAATTAAAATATTATAGAATTTTATTTATTTATTTATTTTTTTAAGGGCTGGGTATCGATTAAAATCTGCTCAATCAATTCAATTTCGATTCACAAGAGTTCAGTTTAATTTGATTTTGAATATTTATGGAACATCAATTTTTCTTAAAGGGATACTTGACTCACTGAACAATTTTTAGCAGTAAAAAAAATTCATATTTTGTCCAGAATGAATTTGATAACTTCATTGTTTTTCATGTAGAATTAATATTTTAAAAAGTAATTTTTCTACTTGCTGTCGATTGATGATGACATCACCTGTGCTGAGGAAGTAGCTAACGACCAATCATGGCTCACCTGTTTTCTGGGTTCGGCCAGCAAACTGAGCCAGGATTGGTCGTTACCTACTTCCTTAGCACAGGTGATGTCATCATCATCAGTTGGCAGCAAGTTAAAAGATTAATTTTTAAAGGTATTAATTGTACGTGAACATTTTTTTTCTTAACCCAGCCCAACTATTTTTTGTTCTGAAAATATTTTGGAAAGGGAAACGCTATGGTATTTTCAATCATTTGAATGTGGAAAAATGATTTATTTTCAGGTACAAAAAAAAACAAAAACAAAAAAAACTTGTATGAAGGCACCGCCGATAATAATTTCACTCAGCTGTGAAAAAGGCGTGTCCAGCTTTGTACAAACCAAAATAAATGTGATCAACGTGTTCACTCTCGACAAGTGCTGATTTTCAAATAGCGACGGAAGACACGAAAGCAAGAATCACCGACAATCCGCCACTAGGTGGCAGCGTGGCGTCATGGTTGGCGTCATGGTGGGCGTGTCTTCGTAGGTTTCCCCTCCATGAGCCGAAACCGAGACGCGTACCAGTCCATCGACCCCCAGCAGGACGCGTCCACCAGCGCCGCCAACCCCTTCAACCAGGCGCAGGACACCAAGACGGCGCGGGCGTACTGACACCCGCTGCACGCTAGCGCCACCTGCAGCCCGGGACCCAGTGCAGTTCCGCCACCTGCCTGCTGGATTGATACGAGTATTATATTGATGTTTGTTATTGTGTTTTTTTTTTAAAGTGTTTCCACATCGTTATTGTTCATTGTCAGCTGCATTTATTTAAAAAGAAAAGTTTGTTGTATGTTGGACCAAATTAACAAATGTATATACGACATATGCACTCGCTTAACTGACTGTTAACATCCTAGCAATAAAAATTTGAATTGTTTTTAAACACGGCATTTGTTTTCATGTTACTTATTTACTGTACTGGATTGTAGTTGTTAGCTTCAGGCTAACAGTTGCTGCTGCTGTGCGACTACTTTTACTATTATTAAAAAACAAAACAAAAAACACAATTTTACTTGGAGGAGAGTAAAACGCAAAAGTTCGTCATTTTGTTATATGGTAAAGGTGAAACTAAAAAGCCTACAAATGTTTTTGATATGTCAACAATACACTTTAGCACTGAATGATAAATAAAAAAGTGAATTTTCTGTGAGACTAAATGTTTGTTTTTGTTAAATTTCTCAGCATGCTAGCCTGAAATGATATTTATATTTAACGAATTGTAAAATTATAGTGAACAAGGAATAAAACATCTTGAAAATGTTTCAAACTCGACAACCAAACTAGTCAGAGAGTTCCTCATCTAACCAAAACATGAAAAACAAATCATTAGCCTGCTAGCATATTTTTTCCAATTATTATTTTTTTTACTTAGTTATCAAATCAATTAAGAAAGAAAGAAAGAAAAGTGTTTAAAAATGGGTCTTTTTTTTTTTTTCTTGTTTACCGAAAATGTTGAAATATGACTTTTGGCAACTAAGCTATTATGCTAACGGAATATGCAAAATATGACTTTTGGCAACTAAGCTATTATGCTAACGGAATATGCTATCTGAAACGATTTCAGTCCCTTGAGGGCTCGCTGGCGTGATTAAAAAATAAAGCGCTGCTCATTATCACATCATATGCGTGTTCTTCCCTCTCAATCGCTTCTATTTGCTCTAATTGTATTCTTGTCTTTCCTCGCTGACCCAAATTCCCCCCACCCATCGTGAAGATGATTAAACTTTCATTTTATCTTCCTCCTCCATCTTTAATGCTCAATTACGGACCGAAAACTTCTCCCGAAACTGCAAAACCGCGAGGCGGAAAATAAACTTTCCGTTGGCGCGGATGGAATAACCTTCCGAGAGGGAGAATAACGACGAGCGCGTGATGAACGACCTCGGGGAGGCGGGCGGGCGCGGGAACACGGTCGTTTGTTACCGCTGCTGTCACAAATGTGTTTTTAATGAAATACCTTCTCGCCGCTTCCCTCCGGCCAAACGACGACTCGATATTTTCCCCGACTTGCGCTGCTGTCAATGAAATGTTAAATAAGATTTTTTCCCTCCCATTAGTCACAACCTCGTTAATTATCCGCAGCGCACCGAGCAGGTGCTTTTATTTGGACAACATTATGCAATGAACGAGATAAGACGACGAGGCACACGTGTTGTGTTTCTACAGAATGATTGTTTTTATTGATTTAAATAAACGTTTAATATTTGGCATACATATTTGCTGTATAAGTTGAACACCTGAAGCACAAACGCAAACAAAAACATGTCCATCTTTCGAAGACCCACAAAAACATCTCAAGAAGCCTGAAAAGACACAGGAAGTCAGCCATTTTGCTATGAAGCGGCCATTTTATTTTGGATTATGTTGGCCTAAGGTCATTCAAGGACAAACTGCTTCTCACAATTGTTTATTAATTAATTCAGCCCCCAAAGCCAACCACTTAACAGCATGAATTTTTGTAGGTAGGTCTATCATGATTAGCCCCACCAAAAAAAAACAAAAAAAAGTGTCAAAGAGCCATGCTTGAAAAGATACAGTAAATCTACAGTTTTGCTTCGAGCGGCCATTTTAGGGTCATGTTGGCCTGAGGTAGGGCAAGGACAAACTAATTTTCCCAAAAAATTGAGTTGACCCACACAAAAAAAAGTCTTAAAAAGCCAGGACTGAAAAAGCGCAAGAAGTCCGCCATTTATGTTTGAAGTGACCATTTTAGAGACATTTTTGCGACTTCCAAACTTGCACAGTTTCTACAGTTTTGCTTTGAAGCGGCCATATTTCGGTTTAAGGTCCTTTAAGGACAAACTACTTTGCAGGATTTTTTAAAACTCAGCCCACAAAGTTGGTTCCACTTTTCAACAAGAAATTTGGTAGACAATTGTGTATCATGAGTAAGCCCACAAAAAAGTCATGTCTGAAAATTAACAAAGTCTGCCATTTTTTTCCCCCTTGTTGAAGCAGCCATTTTAGGGACATGTGTTAACATAAAAACATGCCTTATGGATTTTTGGGGGGAAGTTCCGCAAACAAGATTCCGAGAACAATATATTTCTATCCTGAAATGACCCACAAAAAAACAACAACAGGGGTCGTATGCTAACAAACTCCTACAAATTCTATCTGCATTATTCATTGTGCCTTGTGACGTGTCCGTATATTTATTAGGAGGTCATTCGCACTCAGCGGCGCCTCAAGCGACAATGAAGTGCGGCTCTGACGGCGGCGTCACCTCGTCGGCCACTTAGCACCGCATTCTCACCCACTGACCGCCCCCGCTCACAACTGGGAGAATGTCACGTACGCGACGTGACGTGACGTGCAGCTCCAGGTTGGGTCCGACGTGCCGGCACTAGCGCACGAGCGGGTGGTTGGCGCTCTTCGCTTGTTCGGGGACGCACGTCTGCTCGTCACTGTCCGCAGCAAGAGAACGAGACGCACAAATTTTGTGGTCCCCCAAGTGACAGTACATGACGGGACTCGTGCTTACTTGTCTCGATTCTCTGCCGCTGTGATCGCGCTATCGTCGTAAATCTTCAACATGGTTTCGGTGCGGTCGTCGCGGCACTCTTTGGTCTCCTGGAGCCTGCCAAAAAAAAAATGTTTTTACATCAAAGCAATACAAGTCGTTAAATAAACGTAATAACTGATAACAATTGTCTCAACTAATATTACCCTAAAAATAGAACTGAAAAACGGATGTTGTCTAAAAATGGATTAAAATGAGTTTGAAGTGTTTAACTGAGCGAGACGAATCCGTCTTTTCATGTGTGTTGTTTTTTTAAAGTGATACTTTTCTTATTTAGCCATTTTTTGACCGGTCAAACATGAATATTTTGCCAATATTAAATTTGATATTTTTCATTATTTTTCACGTACAATTAGTACCTTTAAAAGCACATTTTGCAACTTGCTGTCGACCGAAAATGACATCACAAGTGCTCAGGTAACCAATCACAGCTCAGCTTGTGAATGTCACATGACTAAACCGAAACTGAGCTGTAATTGGCTAAAAGTATGTTTGTATCTGTTTCCGTTTTACAGCAATTAGGATTACAATATAGCTAAGTTTCATCAATATTCACATTCCTGGTGAAAACACTCACAAAAAGAGCTTGTTGCAACATGGCCCTGGCTGATATCTTATACTCTGTTGCCACCTGCTGGCTGTTTTTTTTTTTTTTTTTTTTTTTTTAAATAACTACCATTGTTTAAAGCCAACCATTCATGTCAGAAGCCGCATGAAAGCATTCTGTATACTCTTCTAAAAAAACAAACAAACAAACAAAAACAACGTGTAAACATGTTTTTGGGAGGGAAGGACAAAGTATTAAAAAGCATTTTTAGACGGTTTTGGGATTGAATAAGTTCAATCAATTCATGTTTAAAGAAGTCAATGATTTCAATTACACGGATGAAAGGAAAACGTAAAAAAAAAAGAAAAAGGGGGCGTAACATAAAGTATATCAAGGAAAAGAAAACAAATGACACTTATCACGGCACCAAATACGCCACCTGGGTTCCAGCCGCTCTTTGACCTTGGCGATAGACAGGATGTAGGGGCTGATCTGCCTGGCGATGGTGGTCAGGTAGGAGTTCTCCTGCTTCAGCTGCATCAGGTCGTGAAGCTGAGCTGCAAGGGGCCAAACGTAACGAATGAAACGGTGCACTCGCATAAACACAGACAATAAAAAAAAAAAAATGTCAGCGACGACAAACCTTCATAAATCTCCTGCTCATTGGTGACCCTCTGAAAGGTCTCGTCCCAGATCTGCGAAGGGAAAAAAACCCGTGAGGGTGATTTTGCCTCGCAAGATGGAGGGGGGGAAAAAAAGATGGCGACCTCTTCGAACATGGCCCTCATGGTCTCCACCGTGGTGTACTGCGACGCGATCTGGCTGTCGATGTGCAGCGAGCGGTCCAGGATCTCGCCCATTTGCTCCGTGTTGATGATGGAGTGGTGCTTGGTCAGGTCTCGGTGCAGCTCCTGGACCTGGTCCTTCAGGCTCTGAATCTCGGTCTGAAGAGTCTGCGGATGCAGAAAATAATTTGAAAATGAAGTGAAATTGTGTACTTTTTGTAGGAATAATTGTAAATATGTTATCATACATTTGCTGCAGTGAAGAATTGCTTCTGCTTGCAATGAAGAACTCGCATTCACATGTGCTCGCTATACGTTATCTTAACAGAAGACGACTCAAGAAGCGCAAGAATCACAACAAGTAACGCAGCCGAACGGTTCGAGCCAGTCTGCTGAGGCCGCCGGCTTTCTGTTAAGAAATGATTTTGGCAATCTTCCAACTCACATGCAGAACACACAAACACACACTGTGTTCCAACTATGTTTTGCATTTGCATTTTTAGGCTTGGAACATCGATGGAACGAAATAACCAAATAAAAAGAGAGGGTGAGGACAGGAATCTTCAGAGAGTGCAGGAGTGAATTGCGTCAGTCAGTTCCTCTCCTCTCTCCTCACGGGTGTCGTCTCTCCTTTTGGTTGTGTTTAAGAAATGTCAAACAGGTAAACCATAATTTTTTTATTTACATTTACCAACTATCCAATGAAATACAATTTAATATATATCTATTTTTTTTATTCTAAAATAATTGTCAATTTTTATTTGTATTTTTCATAATTGATGCTATTACAATAAACTATTTTCAAAAGTAAATTCAGTTATATATATATATGTATTATTGTATTATTTACAATGAATAAATTAACCAATTGTGCGACATAAAAAAAAAATAAAAAATGCATTGCAGCTAACTCCAAAAAATAGATTAAAGGGATACTTGACTCATTCAGCAGTAAAAAGTTTATATTTTGTCTAGAATTAATGTGGTAACTTCGTCATTTTTCACATACAATTAATACCTTTAAAAATGAATCTTTTTTTGATGACATCACCTGTGCTGAGGAAATAGGTAACGACCAATCATGGCTCAGTTTGCTGGCCAAACCCAGAAAACAGGTGAACCATGATTGGTCGTTAGCTACTTCCTCAGCACGGGTGATGTCATCAACAGTCGACAGCAAGTAGAAAAAACAACAACTTTATAACGGTATTAACTAGGGGTGTTAAAAAAAAAAATCGATTCGGCGATATATCGCGATACTACATCGCGCGATTCTCGAATCGATTCAATAATCGGCAGAATCGATTTTTTTTTTTTTTTTTTTTTTTTTATTTATTTTTTTTTTTTTTTAGGATTCACACCTTGAGCATGGAAGAATGTTATATGAACGGAACATTAAGCCTTAATATTTTTATTTTAATGCTGTTCAAACATGAAACAGATTACAACCTCTATAAGACTGAAATTTCAGATAAATAAATAATAAATTTTCATATAAATCTTACACTCTACAAGCTTACTGATTAGTATTTTCTAAATTTGAATGGAAAAAAATCGCAACAATCGACTTATAAATTCGTATCGGGATTAATCGGTATCGAATCGAATCGTGACCTGTGAATCGTGATACGAATCGAATCGTCAGGTACTAGGCAATTCACACCCCTAGTATTAACTGTACATGAAAAATAGTTAAGTTATCAAATTCATTCTGGACAAAATGTGAACTTTTCACTGCTGAAAATGGTTCAATGAGCCTTTAATGTACCGGTAAGTAAAGCTTTTTCTTTGGCTTTTCATGAATTGTTGTCATCCCTCTCTCGCGTTCCTTCATTTGATGTTCATTGCACCAGTGAAAAGGAGTCGGAAGCTCGTGCGACTCACCCTGTAGGAGTTCTCGTAGTTGTTGCAGTGCTTGGTGAAGGGCGTCTGGCGGCCGTCGGCCAGGAGGACTTTGGTGCAGATGTTGCGATGGGACGTTGGCCTGCGGACGAACACGGAGCCGTGCGGCATCTCGCCCAGAGACAGGGAGCGGCAAGACGTGGAGAGAGGCGACTGCAGCCTGAGGCGAGGTGGGGAGAACATCCGTCACGTGCCGCTTTCCTTTCTCGCGCGTCGGCCATTTTACAGCAACACGACATATTGGTGCGAGCGTCACAAGATGAGAGCCGTGTCAAAATGAGGCTTCGTGTTCGTGTTGGTTCATTTTTTGGACTTGGGACTTGTTTAGACAAAATTTTGACTCGAGAAGTCTTTCTTGTTTTCCTTCCTTTGCCCATTTAACTCATTCACTCGCCGCCATTTTCACAGAAACAATCCCGTTCGCTCCCTTTGCAAGGCCCACAGAATATTGTGTTCTATTGCTATAAAAACAGGGAACCTATCAAAAGAAAGATGAAAGTCTCTTCTTTCATCAGGGAAAAAAAGTATGTTTCTATCTGTTTCCGTTTTGCAGCAATTAGCATTAGAAGAGAGCTAAGTTTCATCAGTTTTCACAAATCTATTCAAAATTGTAAGTAATTGAGCTTTTTTTCTACATGGCCCTGGTTGATCTCCTTTGCTCTGCTGCCACCTGTTGGTCGTTTGTGTAATAACTAACATTTTTGCAACCATTCTTTGCAGTTGAGAGGCTGCATCAAAGCCTTCTGTATGCTCTAGCATTAAAAAAACAAACCCCCCAAAAAACGTATAAATACGTCTTTGGGACACTTAAAACATTAAAAACAAAACACGTATTTACACGTTATTGGGAGCAAATGAGTTAACTTCCAGTGTAGGACTGCACAATTAATCGAATTTGAATCGTGGTCACGTTTTTTTACAGCCACGATGAAATGAACCTGATATTTACATTCGAAACGTGGGGTCTGCTGCCTCTCATCAAGAACTTTTTTCAAGTGCGAGTCAGCCAACCACCAGGGGGCGAACACATGCAGTGTCGAGAGAAGAAAGTACAGCAAAAAAAAAAAATTGAAGTTTTCTTTGGAGGAGCAATATAGCGGCCTCGCGAGCTCAAAAGTTTTGGCCTATCGGCTATCCAGTCATATATATATATATATATATATATATATATATATATATATATATATATAGATCGGTGGTTAAACCCCTCCAAAAATTTCGGACTATTCCACAAGTCACATGGTCCACAGGAAGTTGCATCATGCTGATCGTTTACAGGCCGTGGGAAGGCTTAAAGTTAGTTCATTCATTTTCTATATTTCAACTATGACTTGGGGGGAAAAGTGGGCGGGGCTTAAAAAAATCTCAGCGCAGTCTTTTGACCAAATATTTTTTTCTCCATGTTTTTTTTGTTTTGTTTTGTTTTAATCTCTTCTGTTGACTCACTGTGATGTGCTTCGTGTCAAAATGTTAACATGAATCACTTGTGGTTATATTTTTTTTCATGTGCTCACTTTATGCTAACAACTAACTCCTATTCTTTGTAGTCCTTTTACTCAAAACACGAGTTTCATGTACAATAAAACAATGACATTTAAAAATAAAGTTGCCTGAAATGGACTAATAGACATTTTTAGTAGTTCAAAATAGTCCTGATCAGATTTGGAGTTGAAAATGACAGACGTTGATGTTTTTTTTAAAGTGCTTTCTCTCAAAGTCTCTTTTGACAAAAGAAGAAGGAAAAAAAGCTAAATAAATCAGTAGCCGTCATGAATTGCATCCAAATTTCATCAAGTAGAATTCTACTCACGCTCAACAGGCCTCCAAAAGTGGAGAGCGCCACATGACAAACACGCACGGCGGCGGCAGAATAACTCACGCCGATTTATCGATCAGTCCGTCACGGATGCGTCGAAAGACGAAAAAGGCTGCAAGCAAGAAACGGAAACGGAGCCGGACTCCCACCAGGCCGCGCCGCTTTGAATAAATACTTTTTTTTTGCGGCGCCCAAGTGCCATCGAGCGCGCCTGGAACAAAGCCGAGGCCACGCGCCGACTCGCAGACTCATTCCGGAGGCTTCCGTGAAATTATGATAAAAATAGTGCCCGGCCGATCCCGGGGCCTCTTTTTGCGTGTTGAGTGGCGAACAGTGTGATGGAATCACAAAGTGGGGAAGGACACCAAGTTGCACGAACACTTCATTGTTTTCATGTGTTGTTTTTGTGCAAGCGGGTGTCCAAACTTTTTCATTTGAGGGCCACATACAGAAAATCAGAAGGACGCAAGGGCCACGTAATGTTATGAAGAGAAATTGTGTTTAGTCGTCCTAAAAATTGTACAAATAATTATTTGTGCTTTTGCATATTTAGAAAAATTATACAGTATATAAACCAATTTATTTGTCATATGGCGGTAGGGTTATTATAGTTTTGGAATTTTTCATTTTAGATAGTTTTTAGTAGTTTTCAGGGTGCTTCTGTTAGTTTTTATTATTATTAGTTTAGTTCTTTAATAAATGTTTAGTTTTAGTTGAGTTAGTTTCGGTATTAGTTTTAGTTTTTTTTTAAACTTGTATTACTTGTGCGCAATATTTAAAAAAAACAAAAAAAAACACCATGGGAGCGATGTCATCTTTTGGTGCTTTTCTATTGGCTGCTGCTCGATGACATCACTTCTGTGTGACATACTTTCAAACGTCATTATTCCGGTTTGTATCAAAATAAATCTACTAAAAATCACATTTAAAGGGATACTTTACTTATTTGGCCATTTTTGGCAGTCAAACATGAATATTTTGCCTATAATAAATTTGATATTTTACATTATTTTTCACGTACAATTAGTACCTTTAAAAACACATTTTGCAACTTGCTGTCGACTGAAAATGACATCACAAGGTGCTCAGGTAACCAATCACAGCTCAGCTTGTGAATGTCACATGACCAAACCGAGAAAACAGGTGAGCTGTGATTGGTTACCTGAGCACCTTGTGATGTCATTTTCAGTCGACAGCAAGTTGCAAAATGTCTTTTTAAAGGTACTAATTGTACGTGAAAAATAATTAAAGTATCAAATTAATTATAGGCAAAATATGAACTTTTTATTGCTATAATGGGCTAAATAAGTGAAGTATCTCTTTAAAATCATCCCCAACGGCTCATGCATTAAATTAATTACCAAAGACTAAAACGAAGGACATGTTTGCTATAATTATAGTTAGTTTTTTAAACATAAAACGTAGTTTCAGTTAGTTTTTTTAAAAGCATTTTCGTTTTTATTTTATTTCGGTAACAATATTGCTTTGTGATTTTTAGTTTTTTCATGAGTTTTAGTTTACTAAAATAACCTTTCATGGCACGTGTTTTTTTCTTACTTGACCATCTCCAAACATTTTTTGTTTTGTTTATTTTATTCGAACGGAGTCAAATGCCATTTTTAGCATATGTCCACGGCCACTGAAAAAAAATGGACGGCGGGCCGCAAATGGGCCCCGGGGCCGTAGGTTTGGGAAAGCACAAATGTTTCCTGTACTAAAGGACTTTTCTTTTCTTTTTCTGACTTCCAATTCACTTCATTTGAAAACATACTTCTCCATGTTAAGGCCTTTTCACACTGCACTTAGCAACACACCGTCAACAATCTCATTGACGGCGTATGTGACATGTCAGGCTTTTTCCCGGAACGACGGCGACGCGACACGGCGACGATACGCGGAAATGATCTCACCTCGTGGCGACGCTGGAAGAGCCGGCGAGCGACGGGGCGCAGCGCTGGCCAATCAGGAGCAGCGGCTCCAGACAGCGGGCAAACTCGCTGCGGTAGTCGGTGTTGATCTGGTGGAGACGGTTGGACACATATGCAACTTTTCATACTCTTGTGAACATAAAAGTGGGAAAAAAAATATGTTAAGCTAATAGAAATATGGCTGCATACTTGAGTCATTGAAAGAGTAATTGCATGATAATTCATAACATGTAGTTACAATTAAAAACATGGAGCTGTCTAATCTTGAACACAAAGTAACTTGTGAAATGATGGCACGTTTTGAAAATTGTCAAATACAACTTGACCGCAGTCTCTACAAATATATGCGTTATTATGATGTTTATTACTGCTACATTTTGATGCTTCGGTTCAACTTAAAATGAACTCAAAATTAACACACTAATTTTGACACCCCTAATGTCTGTCTGCCTGTCCATCCGTCTGTCTGTCCATCCGTCCGTCCGTCCATCCATCTATCTAATCTATCTATCTCTTCAGATGAAGGTTTCTAGTTTCTTTTGACACCCCGAATGTATATCTGTCGTCCGTCCATCCGTTTATCGATCTATCTGTCTGTCTGTCGTTCGTCCATTTATCGATCTGTCTGTCTGTCGTCCGTCCGTCTATCTGTCCGTCATCCGTCCGTCTATCTGTCTGTCTGTCCGTCGTCCGTCCGTCTGTCTGTCTGTCGTCCGTCCGTCCATCTATCTATCTGTCGTCCGTCCGTTTATCGATCTATCTGTCCGTCGTCCGTCCGTCTATCTGTCTGTCTGTCCGTCATCCGTCCGTCTATCTATCTGTCTGTCGTCCGTCCGTTTATCGATCTATCTGTCCGTCGTCCGTCCGTCTATCTGTCTGTCTGTCCGTCGTCCGTCCGTCTATCTGTCTGTCCGTCGTCCGTCCATCTGTCTCTGTGTGTCTGTCGTCCGTCCGTCTATCTATCTGTCTGTCGTCCGTCCGTTTATCGATCTATCTGTCCGTCGTCCGTCCGTCTATCTGTCTGTCTGTCCGTCATCCGTCCGTCTATCTATCTGTCTGTCGTCCGTCCGTTTATCGATCTATCTGTCCGTCGTCCGTCCGTCTATCTGTCTGTCTGTCCGTCGTCCGTCCGTCTATCTGTCTGTCCGTCGTCCGTCCATCTGTCTCTGTGTGTCTGTCGTCCGTCCGTCTATCTATCTGTCTGTCGTCCGTCCGTTTATCGATCTATCTGTCCGTCGTCCGTCCGTCTATCTGTCTGTCTGTCCGTCGTCCGTCCGTTTATCGATCTATCTGTCTTTCGTCCGTCCGTCTATCTGTCCGTCGTCCGTCCAGCTATCTATCTGTCCATCGTCCGTCCGTCTATCTGTCTGTCTGTCCGTCGTCCGTCCATCTGTCTCTGTGTGTCTGTCGTCCGTCCGTCTATCTATCTGTCTGTCGTCCGTCCGTTTTTCGATCTATCTGTCCGTCGTCCGTCCGTCTATCTGTCTGTCTGTCCGTCGTCCGTCCGTTTATCGATCTATCTGTCTTTCGTCCGTCCGTCTATCTGTCCGTCGTCCGTCCAGCTATCTATCTGTCCGTCGTCCGTCCGTCTATCTGTCTGTCTGTCCGTCGTCCGTCCGTCGTCTGTCCGTCCATCCATCCATCCGTCCATTTTTAGCCAGCGTTATTGCACTTTGCACTCACTTTGCTGCTCTGCACTGGTCTGAGGCGATGAGGAAGCTTGACGATGCGCTTCAGTCGCTCCATCAGTTGCTGTGGAAGCAAAAAAACACCTTCAGATCCAGATGTACTCGTTCCGTTTGAAAAACAACCGTCAGTACACGGCCGGAATATCGCCGCAATCTCCATCGACGTTTTCTTGCTTGCTTGCTAATTGTTGCCATGCTCAAGTGGAATATGCACTCACGTAACCCATGTCCAGAAACTCAAACATGTTGGCCGAGCTGAGGAAGGCCGAGCAGGTGACCAGATGAACCTGCAAATTTATGAGGTTCAAGACAGGAGCAGGGTTTCTCGATTAAGATTTGAAACTATGGTTAAGGGTTCACATCAGGGTCGTAAAGTGCGGTAGGGCTTCAAATGAGTGTTAGAAGTTTAAATTCGGGCTTGAAGTCAAGACGTGCGTATTGTTGACTACCTGAAGTGTTGGCAGCAGCGATGTGAGATGTGAGAGCTGCTCCTTGAGCGCTTTCTCCTTCTCCTCGTGTTGGCTGCGCACATACATAGACGCACTCATTCCATCATTGATAAACAGTACGAGGATGAGGGAGTCGGCGTTGAGAATCATTCACTCATTCCCGACTCCCGAATCACTAAATAATTGACTCTAGGGCTGAAACGATTCATCAAACGCTCCCTAATTCTTATCGTGTATAGTGGACAACAGCATTATACATTTGCTAGCCAAGTGGTTCTCAACTTGGCCCACATTTCCACAAGCTAATCTGTCAGCACTCTGCTTGTAACAGCACTTAGGCCGGACACACAAATTCCGACTCAAATAGCCTGGACGGGCTTTCCAGGAAGCGGCGAGCCGACCGGCCGTTGGTTCGTCTGACCCGCTTCCAGGCAGAGGCACCAAACATTCGCGCAGGATCATTTATTTTTTTTTCCTCGCAATACAAAATGGCGGCAACGGTCAATCATAGAGAACAACAACATTGATCGGTCGTTAGTGACAAATGGCGGCAACTGCTTTGGTGGCATGAAATCAAATGTTCATTATTTATTCATATTCTGTTGAAAGGAGATTTTTAAAGAGTCACTTCCCTCAAAATTCTTTTAATTTTTAAGAATTGTGCAAATTTTTCAAAACAGTTTTACACTTTAGCATTTTAACACACTGTATGAAATTTTATTTATTTCAATCACATTTGTAAATACATTTGTAAGTAGGGTTAATATTGAGAAAGTATTGTATATCATTTCTGTCCAAATATGATATTTTTTCACTAATTGATACTACAAGCTAAAATAATCAGATACATTTGGACCAGTTTAACTTTTTTATGCAATACATTTAACCTGGCAATAGCCAGATGGATGTGCACCTCTCCACGGTCATTTGGTCGAGAAAAGGCGGTACAATCTGTACAATGATTCGAGCTGATTGTTCGTTCTTGTCGAAGGGGGCGGGGACGAACATCTTACCAGCTAGAAATGCACGAAGCGCCACCGAGCTGTTCAACATTCAACAAGGAAACGGTGAGTAATTCTGCGACAACACAGAATTAATTGCGGCGTCAATTCGTCCATGTTAGGTTTGTTTGTTAGCTCCAGCATCGGCGCTGGTTTCCTGGTTTCGTCACAGTTGACTACCCCGCCCCCAAACACAATGTCGCTCTGTGATTGGTCCGAAATTCTCCGGAGTTTGTGAACTCACAAATACCGCGAGAATTCATCTTGCGAGAACAAGGTTACAATACTATTTAAATTAATTGAATTATTATTTCACTAGTTTTTTTTCACCCTGCATTTAAGTGCAGTGTTAATATTGAAACTGTGCATAATGTTGCATCAGCTTTCGTTGATTTTATTTCTATTTTTTAAGAGTAAAACCTCTGTCTCATTTTTCTACAACACTTTGAATTGTTGGTCATGAAGATGATGGTATTTGTGGTTAGTTGTACTTCTGCGCAGTCTTCAGCAGAATCTTCTTCCTCTCGGCCAGTTTTTCCTGTAAAGAGAAAAAATATGTATTGGAACAAGGTTTCATAAAAAGTGTGAAAAGTTGGAATATATTCAGATACGTTTTTTCCTGGTGTTTCACACTTGGATCAACAGTGACCTCCAGTGGCCACATAGTGATATTGCTGTGGATTTTGTATTTTTTTTTTTTTATGCATGAGATTGAAATGACATTTATTGTATTGCCCTATTACTAAGTGGGCCATTAACCACATTTGCAGTGAGTTTCATCTGTAATTCAAGCTTGAAAATAAAAATAAATAAAAGCATTTGTGTTGAATTTAATTAATTTTGCTTACCTGCAGACTGTTGAAGAGGGAGCAGATGGCGCTCTCCTCCTCCTCCACGTTCAGACACACTTCTCCAATCATGGACCTCAGCAGGAAGATGGCCTCTCGGGTGGACGTCTGCAGCTCCTTCACCACCTGCGCTCAGGTGAGACAAGATGAGTACAGCATTTATTTTTTCAGATTTACGTGTCATCTTTGTCAAGAATTTTCAGCCTCCACTGGTAACAAAATTGTGTAGTGACTAAATTTACCCATTGTGTGACGAAAAAAATATGATCTGTAAATAGAAATAGATGAAGTCCATGTCTTGTTAACATCTTGATTGATAGCATTGCGAGTTGAATCAGTACTTATTATTTTGAAGAATGTGTACAGATTGTGAGTACTTTTGCCCACCTGCGCGCAGTCTTACCAGCACGGCCTGGTCCAACATCTCGCATCCTTGCATGTAGGCAGTCTCAATGTCGATGCAGTGCGTGCGACTCTCCCTGCGGACGCAAACGCGCACTCGGTGAAGACGATGTCACGATGAGGACACCGTTGCGGCGCGCTCACTCACACTTGCATATCTCGGAAGCACTTGATGCAAAGCATGGACTTGTTCTCGGTGGAGAAGAGGATGAAGGGCTCCTCGTGCAGGACTGAGCACACACGCACACACATGCAGTAGGGATGAACGATAAGTGCAATATCGGGATATTAGAACTGCCACAATATCGTCGTCGTCATTTTCACAATATTTAAAAGCAGCGCATCAGTTAAAAATAGTCGGGTTAATTTCCATTTGTGCAGTTCTAGCACCCTCTTGTGGATATTTTTTTGTACAATTCAATTTTTATTAGGGATGTTTTGGCCCTTCTATGTTTAAAATCTACACTAATTGTCAGATGAACGTAAAATGCGAACAGAGTCAATATGTGGCGGAACTCAACAAGTAAGCACCTCGATAGTTGTTATTCGAGATTGTTGGTGGTTTCTATGCATTGCTGTTATGTACAAAGCACAATATTGTGCTTTTTTTTTTTTAGTATGAGCTCGTTTTTTTTTTTACAATATTGTGACCTTTTTTAAATTTCGTCAAACTCCCCACATTATCGTGATACTTATCGTATTGTGAGCTTCATATCGTGATATCGTATCGTGATGTTTGGATATCGTTACATTACTAACGTGCAGTACATACTGTGAAATATGCAAAACAGAAACCAGTGAAATGTTTTTCAATTAGAAGAAATTGCGCAATACATTTATTTCTTATATTTATAAATAGTCATTATCTTGTAACATTGAACTTTAAAGGGAAACTTCACTCATTGAACAATTTTCAGAAGTGAAAAGTTAATATTTGGTCCAGAATTAATTTGATGACTTCATTATTTTTTTTATGTACAATTAATACCTTTAAAAAGTATTTTTTCTTTTCTTTTATTTTTTTTTTTATTTAATTCGTTATTTTTTTTCCCTCTTTTTTTTCTCTTAAAAAAAAATAAATACATTTTTTACTTGCTGTCGACTGATGATGACATCACCCGTGTTGAGGAAGTAGGTAACGGCCAATCATGGCTCACTTGCTTTCTGGCATTGTTCAGCAAACTGAGCCATGATTGGGCGTTACCTACTTCCTCAACACGGGTGATGTCATCATCAGTCGACAGCAAGTAGAAAAATGACTTTTTAAAGGTATTAATTGTAAATGAAAAATAATGAAGTTACCACATTAATTATAGAAAAAAATATTAACTTTTTACTGCTGAAAATGGCTCAATGAGTCAAGTATCCATTTCAAGTTCAATGTTACAAGATAACGGCTATTTATAAAAATAAAAAAATCAACATATCCCACAATTTCTTTTATGTGGTAGGTGACGAAAAAAATGCAAATGGCGCCCAGATTGGACTTTGAAAAACCATAACATCGAAATGGATGCAATTATGTGGAATAAATATAACAATTTAGGTTGAAAAATGTAGGTCAGCGCTTCGGCTCGGCCATCCGAGAAGGCCTCGCTGACCCTTGACCTCCCGCCGCCGCCAGACGGAAAGACTGACTGCACGCTCACTGCACTTCCTGTGCTTGGCTTTGCTGCGCTTGGACAGCGAGACGATGTCGTGGTGGGCGAACATCCGAGCCTTGTGCGTCAGCTCCCTGCAGACGCAGCACAGCGGCTGGTTGCACGTGTTGCAGTAGAACATCACACCTGCGTCCTGAAACAACAAAGAAACGTTGGAAAGAAACTACACAATAGTTGAGTCATCGTTGTGACGTCGATTTGAACCTTTTTGTTGCTCTCCTGGTCACAGTTGGCGCACTGCACAATTTCCTCGGCGTCTGCGTTGTTGTCCACCAGGAACTTTAGCAGACGGTCCTCTGGCGGGAGGCCGTTGTTGCCCTTTATGATGGACGGGTAGCTGCAAGAAGCAAGAAAAATATCAATTCTGTGCAAATAATCAATTATCCATCCTATTCCGATAGACTTTGTCCTTAATATAGGTAGCTGAGTTAGAGCCTATCACAGATTACTTTTAGTTTACTACTACTACTCCTACAACTACTACTAACAACAATCATCATTATATTAGTCGTAATAATTATAATAGTGCACTCATTCAGTGTCTGAGTCGTACTTCCCACACACATATAGAAATAACGTTTTAGAATACACATATACTTCTTCTTCCTTGACGTTTTGTGCTAACATTGCCTGCTATTCGGAACTGTTCATAATTCCAGTCCATCTTGACTTAAGGCCCAAGTTCCAGCTGAAGAAAAATAGAAACATGGCGCTGTATTGAAGTTGTTTTGGCGATGAACAGTGTTGTGCTTGTGACAAACTCAAATCAAAATCAAGCCCTTTAAAAACAACAACCACAGCAGTAAAGAAAGATGCAGTGAATTTAACAAAAAAAGACAACATAATGCACAAATTAGTAATTCAAGTAAATAAACAAAATAAATAAATGGATTAAGAAATGTGAAATAAATGACTTTTTTTTCCCCCCAAATGAAAAATACAAGACGGCTTTCCTTATCATAGTCTGAAATTTATTTGCTCTTGATAATGAAAAACGGAGTGAAAGTCGAAAGAAATGGCAACAAAAATACACGTAGGTTCATAAACCCGCCACGAAGAATCAGAAAAGTTGAGGAAAACAAAAATCAAGTTGCAGTACCCTAGAAAATCTGTAGGCGGAAGCAGAGACGTTACCGCCGCCGACGCCGAAGAAGAAAAATGCGGAAGACGCTACTGTAGACGTCACAGCTAGCATGTGCTGACTGTCACGAAACTTCTCCCCAGTCACCGCCGAGCGGCATTCAAAGCATTGAAAGCCAGCGAGAAACATTCGTATCAAGGCGACGAGATGTCCGTCATCGCCCAGGAGCACGTTCGAGGGGGGAGCGTCTTTAAAGACCTGAGCGCCGACGACGAAGAATGGCAGCCCACCGAGATCGAGAGCTTGTGCATGAACTGCTACCAGAACGGCACGACGCGCTTGCTGCTCACCAAAATCCCCTTCTTCAAAGAAATCATTGTCAGCTCGTTCAGTTGCGACAAATGCAGCTGGTCCAACACGGAGATCCAGTCCGCGGGCCGCATTCAGGAGCAGGGCGTGTGCTACACGCTCCAAGTCACCAGTAAACGCGATTTGAACCGCGAGGTGGTCAAAATGGACAGCGCGACGACCAGGATACCCGAGCTGGATTTCGAGATCCCTCCGTTTACGCAGAAAGGCGCCTTGTCCACCGTGGAGGGCATTCTGGACCGAGCCGTGGCCGGTCTGGAGCAAGACCAAGCAGCCAGGCGGGAGGCGGACCCGGAGGTGGCCGGCAAAATCCACACCTTCGTCCAGAAGCTGAAGAAGTTGAAAGAGGTGGAGGAGGCGTTCACGGTGGTGATCGAGGACCCGTCCGGCAACAGTTTCGTGGAGAACCCGTCGGCCCCGCTGAAGGACGAAGCCCTGACGGTGTCGTGGTTCCGGCGCAGCGTGCGGCAGGAGAAGCAGCTGGGCCTGCGGGCCGACGACGAGCCGGACGACGAGCCGCCGCCCGGCGACGACCTGGACGCCATGCGGGGCGAGGTGCTGGTCTTCAACACCAACTGCCCCGAGTGCAACGCGCCGGCCGCCACCAACATGAAGCTGGTGCAGATCCCCCACTTCAAGGAAGCCATCATCATGGCCACCAACTGCGACGCCTGCGGCCACCGCACCAACGAGGTCAAGTCGGGCGGCGCCACCGAGGAGAAGGGCACCAAGATCACCCTGCGCGTCACCGCCGCCTCCGACATGACGCGGGACCTGCTCAAGTCGGAGACCTGCGCCGTCTTCATCCCCGAGCTGGACTTCGAGCTGGGCATGGCGGCGCTGTGCGGCAAGTTCACCACCGTGGAGGGCCTCCTGACGGACGTCAAGGACCTGGTGGTGGCCAAGAACCCCTTCGTGTGCGGGGACAGCGGCGACTCGGCCCGCGCGCAGAAGCTGAAGGAGTTCGGCGACAAGATCGACGGCATCATCGCCGGGCGGGTGAAGGCCCACCTGGTGCTGGACGACCCGGCCGGGAACAGCTACCTGGAGAACGTGTACGCGCCCGACTCGGACCCGGAGATGACGGTGGAGACGTACGAGCGCACGTTTGAGCAGAACGAAGAGCTCGGCTTGAACGACATGAAGACGGAAGGCTACCAAGAGGACGAGTGAAGAAAAGAAACACCTACAAATCATATTTACCTCCATTTTCTCGTTTTATCGCGTCACCTGTTTGAGTTGAGCACTTCATTTTAATCATGGCAACACGACAAGTTATATGGAAGCATTTATTTGATATCAACGTATTAATAGGATATCATGTACAAATTCATCATTCATTCAATAGGAAGAACTATTTGTGAATTTTGGTTACGGCACAGCGACACCTCAAGAGGGCGCTCCAGGATTTCGTCACCTTTTAGATTTGTCTGCATGTCAGCATAATTGTAGTCCGAATTAAAAAAAACAAAAACAAAAAACTTTTTTTTTTTTTATTGTTCCATGTTTTATTTGGACAAAGCCCTGCTGATGATTTTTGGGGACCTTAAGACATTTGTTGTCAAATTCAAATGAATGTATCATATGTGTTGACCTGGAAGTTCAAAAACAATTTGGAAATAAAGGTGTCATGATGTCAAACAATTGATTATGGATCATCTCTGTATTATTTATCAGCCCAAAATTATTATCGTACACAAATAATACAAATCTACAGAAAGTCAAATTTGATTAATCCGTCTCAACTGTCAGTTGAAAGTGGGCATTCATATTTTTGTATAAGCTGAAAGAAAAGCATATTTTTCTTGAAAAAACAAACAAAAAAAGTCCTTAAAAAGTAAGTATTAAAAATGATTCAGTATTTGACACACTTAAAAGCGACTTTTGGAGAATATTAGTTTTTTATTTTTGCCCAGTTTAAACAATGTTTCACTATCTCTTCCAAGTGTTCCTATGAGTTACAATGGAAATTATCAATTATTGTTAGTATAATTTTTTTTTTTTTTCTTCCTGGAAAAAAAAAATAATAATTAGAATTAAGTTGCCTCAAATCAAGATTAGATGACAATGACCCGGATGACTCAAAATCTAAGGACATAAAGATTTATTTATTTTTTTTCAAGAAAAATTAACAGATTGCCTTGGTACAGTATTTTAATTTGATATTGTGGCAGAATAACAGTAAATTAAAATGATTTGGGCAATGCTATTAGGCTGTTATAATTCAAATATTAAAAAGCACAATTTAAAAATTACCATTTAAATGCTATAGTTTTTTCCAATAATTTTCCTTGATTTTAAAACTATGATAAGCAGTATTTTGGTATTCAAAACATGCGTTATTGTGGTAAGGACAGCAAATCAAAAATGATCATTAGTACCCACTGGATCTTAAAGGGACAGTTGACTCATTGAACAATTTTTCAGCAGTGAAAAGTTAATATTTTGTCCGGAATAAATTTGATAATGGCATTATTTTTCATGTACAATTAATACCTTTAAAAAGTCATTTTTCTTATTTTTGGTAACGACCAATCATGGCTCACCTGTTTTCTGGGTTTGGTCAGTAAATTGAGCCACGATTGGTCGTTACCTACTTCCTTAGCACGGGTGATGTCATCATTAGGCGACAGCAAGTGGAAAAATGACATTTAAAAGTATTAAGTGTACATGAAAAATAATATAATGAAGTTATCACATTAATTATAGACAAAATATTAACTTTTTTTTTTACTGCTGAAAATGGGTCAATGAGTCAAGTATATCTTGTGTCTTGTAATGTTGTGAATAATGTCAACTGAGATCCTCGAATACATTTTGTCACTGAAACCATTAATTGCCTTCACCGGCAAATTCATCATCACGCTCGAGACTCGGTCTCACGTGTGCCGTTAAAATTAGCGCCGCCGGCCTGAAGGTCGCCGCAAGGTCGCGCGTTCGCTCCTCGATCACACAACGAAATGGATTTTGGTATCGTGTGACCGCGTTTGATTTGCAAGTAAGCCGCCGACTATGTTGCCAGATGCCACTACGCTTTTGTTTGCCGTGTGACCGACTGGCAGGGCGAAATCTGAGACTGGGAAATACGGCCCCGCCCCCGACCCCGCCCCCGACACCTCCAACCCGGCAGCTGTTCCGGCCGCTCAGGCTCCGACTTTTTGAGGCAAATGGGCTCGTGGAAAAGCAAAACACGGAGCCGACGCTTGCCAAAAGCAGCCGGATTCTCCCCCTCAGCCCTTGACCTTTGACCTCTGGCTGTTAACACGTGATTTGTCAGACTTAAAGATTGCAACTTGTTTTCCATGTACACATACTTGATATGTTTTGGTTTTGACCCAGGTCAAGAATATTGTTAGAATAACTATTTAAAAAAAAAAAAAAAATGTTTTTGATTTTCACAGTTATGAAATTCTAAATATAGAGCAGTTCAGTGTTACTGTAAAACACAATACTGTACAGGTTATACTGTAATGGCTTGGCTTGATGTCGTTTCTACCCAGATAGGTCGTTTTTGTTGCGAAAGCTCGCGTTTATTTGGCGACAGAGACTCTTTACCCTTCGCTTTATCACACTAGGGATGTAACAATGAGTGCAATATCGGGATATCGCGATATTAAAACTGCCACAATATATCGTCGTGGTCATGTCACAATATTAAAAGCAGCACATCTGTTAAAAAAAAAAAAAAAAAAGTCAGGTTGATTTCCATTTGTGCAGTTCTAGCACCCTCTTGTGGCTAGTTTTTTTTTTTTTTTTTAGTGCAATTTAATTTTCATTAGGGATGTTTTGGCCCTTTATGTTTAAAATCTATACTAATTGTCAAATGAATGGCGACGTAATATGCCTGTGAATCGTGTCAATATGCGGAGGAACTCGATGCGTGCGTGCATTAGCAAGTAAGTGCCTTAATATTAAGCGGAATTAGAGATTGTAGGTGGTCTATATGCATTGCTGTAATGTACAAAAGCACAATATTGTGCTGCTTTTTTTTTTTTTTTTTTTTTTTAAATAGTATGGGCTCATTTTTTATCGTTACGTTCCTAATATACACGTGAAATTCTAAATATCAAGTATGATTTTAAACACAATACATATGAAACTGCATTATACTTTCGATGCCATTTTTGATTGGCCATCTGCGGTTGCAAACAGCCCAAAATTAATTTGTGTATTAATAAACCATTGATTGAATCATTTTTGTCATTCGACGTTGCTTTGAACTTATTCTTCCCGTCTCTTACCCGCAGAGGGGGCAGCTGAGTCGGCTGTCGCTGGTCCGGCCCAGCAAGCAGCGAGCGCAGAAGATGTGGTAGCAGTCCAGCAGACACGGCGACTGGTACTGCTCGTGGCACAGGTGGCACACCAGCGGGTGCACGTTGGCGCAGTCCACGTTGCACAGGTTGTCCAAATTGCTGAGGATCCCTCCGGCCATCTGCAATTTGTTGGGACGCGCAATGAGGGAGGGGCTTTTTCCCGTCTCCTCATCTCAACGATAACAATAATAATAATAATAATAATAATAATAATGAGGTCAGGAATCATCCATCCATCTTCTTGACCACTTATTCCTTATTCACGGGGGGTGCTGGAGCCTATCTCAGCTGGCTTCGGGCAGTAGGCGGGGGTACACCCTGAACTGGTTGCCAGCCAATCGCAGGGCAGACGGAGACGAACAACCATCCACACCAATTCGGAGCGCCCAATTAACCTGCCAAGCATGTCTTTGGAATGTGGGAGGAGACCGGAGTACCCGGAGAAGACCCGTGTGGGGAGAACATGCAAACTCCACCCAGAAGTCAACTTGGATAGGCCAGAATATGATAAGCAGTATAAGAAAAGGAATGAAGGCGAACTGCATGAAGTGCTGCCTCCATGAGTGAAAATGCTCTTACTCTTCTTTTTTTTTTCCCATACTCTGCTGGGGTTTGCTGTTCACAAGTAGGAGCTGCTCACCTAGTCGCAACACCCTAGCTCTGCCGCTGGTTGTCACGGTAACAACAACAACAACAACAACAACAACAACAAATACTAGCCATTGGTGTGAGAACCACAAATATGCGGTGGTTCCCTGTACTGTACGTATGCGCCCAGCAATTGCCTGGCGACCAATCCAGGGTGTCCCCTGCCTCTCACCTGAAAACAGATGGGCAGAGCCGTCAGCTCACTCGTGACCCAAGTGAGGCTACGCGCCGAAGAAAAGGAATGGATGTCTCCTTTAAAAAAAAATCACACTGGCACACAAAGGGAAGAAACTGTAAACACGTTTTCATGCAGTCACAGCTAGCTTGTTGCTAGCCATGTAGCGGGAATCAAATAACTCCCGCAAGGGATTAAAATAAACTTCCGGAGCTGTGCGCTTATACCTTGAAATGTTATCGGCAGCCACAGCGTGAGAAGATCCAAAGACGACGCAAAAAACAAAGCCGGAGTGTTCCGTGAGAGCCAAAGCACAGCCGCTCGTTTGTCTTACCTTTCAGCAGCGCGGGCGCTATCAGGCTGCCCCCCCAGCAGGAATGACAACAATGCTTCCTTCAATAGTAGGCCCTCGGGCCGCCTCTGCCAGGCAGCTGACGGCACACACCTCGTGCCACCCCCTCACTGATCCCCCACACCACCAACGTGCAACAGGGACACGCAGTTGCCCGAGTGACGACCTCGCACCCCGAACGTGCTGCTGATGAAGGCGTGGAAATGATGATACGTCAAGAACAAAACATGAAGGAACCGCCAGTCGGCCAACACACTTTCTATTGGTAGAAAAATAAATCCTATCCTCCATTATTCACTGAAAAACTCACCTATTTCCTCTATTGTACTCAAAGCCATATCTAATAGGGGGGAAAAAAAACAAACAAACTACTTTTGTGGCGTCTTAGGCCCAGACGACTATCAATACTCTCAGATGTTTGCTATTCACTATTTGTGGGGTGATAATGTATTAATGAAATACAAAATGCAATAAAATAAGACGGAATAGTGGTTAGCACATCTGTGTTTTGAAGTCTGGAGTTAAAATATTTGAGGAGTTTGCCAGAGAAAGCCAACGTATGAAATTGTGTGGATTTTCTCTGGAAGATCCGGCATCCTCCCACATTACAAAAAAAAAAAAGAACGTTAGTTCCAATGAAGACTCTTTAACACGTTATTAGCTAGTTTATGCACGATATATTCATGACATTTGGGGTTTATTATCCAAGTATAGTTATAAGCAGAGTGCACTACTATTGATCAATTAAGGGTCATAAAATAGCATGAATAAGATGCGATAATTTAGCCTAAAACTAACGTAAAAAATAATGTAAATTAATATAGCTGATAGCAGTTTAGCAGTAAAGTGTACATAATATTGTGTTGTATTAATTTAGCCATTGTTACAGAACTTAAAAAGATAATATAGGATTAATTAGATAGCATTCTTTTTCAAGTGAGTTGTCTTCATAAAAACAAAAAGTGTTAAGTTGTATAAGATAATAACCACATTTCTACAGTCTCTGGGCGTCATTCAAAGCAAAGTTCAAACCTAGGACATAATTAAATTCAACTAAGAAGTATATTTCAAGATAACATCAATTCATAATTTTTACTACAGCTTCCGTTATATTCTCATCATATTTAACTTAATCGAGCACCGAGTCATCGATGCGAGATCGATGTCGCGCGCGGTTATTACACATCCTGCGCTGCGTCTGCTTCTTCCTTTTTTTGCTGAACGTGTCAGCCATGGCGCCGATTGTGAGTACTTTGGCGACCAAACTCAACTACCCGCACACAACACGTATAAAATTTCCTCCCCGGGAGAGTGTCACATTGTAGCCGAGTGTCTCGAATGTCGGCCCGGGAAGGTGTTTGGACACTTCTCGGCGTGTTCGTTTCGCGGCGTTTGACGGAAAATGTTTATTGCTAACGTTAGCTTAGCCGCAGCTACGCGCAGACAGACAAGTTAATGTTGTTTAGCTTGAGGCCCCAAACGCTTCATTGTATGTCTCGTTAATTTGTCAGTTGGACGTTGTGATGGTAATGTGTTATGTCTCGTCAGAAGAAGCACGCGGTGGTCAAAAAGCCCGGTGGCAAGAGGAAGAAGCAGGTCCTAAAGTTCACGCTGGACTGCACGCACCCGGTCGAGGATGGCATCATGGACGCTGCCAACTTTGTGAGTTGAGCTTGAACAAAAATATTTTTGACAGCTGTCAATCGTAGGAAGAGGTTACTTTAGAGATTACAAGTACTTACATTTGAGAACTCAGTGGGACAAATGTGTCCGTACTGGATACCATTACGTCATTCACTTGTGGTAAGCGTGTTTTACCTGAATATTTATTATTAAAACTCATTCACTGCCAGTCATTATAGAAAATTTTTACATTTCCAATACTCACGTGATATTCCATTCAATAATTATATATAAACCGAATCTACCAAATAACAGAATAGACTCCCTACTTTTTTGTCCCGTCCCGTTCTTTTATAATTGACAGCAGAAAAATGTAGGTTTGCCAAAATACAGCCATTTCTCCCATGGACTCTGAAACTGTGTTTATTTCCTATAAAATGGGGCTATGATGTCATCTACCGGTGGTTGGGCATCAGTAAAGTTGTTTCCAAGTTTGATATTTACAGTGGAGCATGCTCAGATTCGCCCCCATTTAGCACCGCTCTAAAAAATACAATTGACAAGTATACTTGTCAAAGGCAGTGAATGAGTTAAATATTGTTTAATGAGACTAAACTCGAGCATGGCATAATTTCATACATCCGTAAAACTTTTTAGAGTTTGCCATTACTGTCAGTCAACTGCTTGTTCTGTTTTTATTATAATCTCGCAAAACATAAGGAAGGCATTTCAGTTATTTTGTGTTGACGCGAACATAGTCTGCTGGATGTAAACAAGTAGGAAGGACAAATGACAGCCTGAAAACGCCGCTCCACAGTTGCAGATGGTTGCATACTTCGAATGTGATGTGAAAAAAGAAAAAAAGAAATAAATCCCAACTTACATTCTCCATGGAAGTGGTAGGTTTTGGCTTATTCCTCGTATCGTCTCCCCCCACTCATTTCCTTGTGCTTTAGTAGTAATAATCGATTAATCATGCCTCATCTCTACTTGTCCGACCACCTTAGCGTTTGCTGCCGTACCGTGCCTGTCATTTCATGTCATCCTTCCCTGGACAGGAGCGATTCCTGCAGGAGCGCATCAAAGTCAACGGCAAAGCAGGAAGCCTCGGCGGCGGCGTGGTGTCCATTGAGAGAAGCAAGAGTAAAATTGCCGTCAACTCAGAAGTTCCCTTTTCGAAGAGGTACGCTCGTGTTTGCCTACAAATGAGAAATGTCACGAACACCACTTGTTGGTATGGAAAGTGACTGCTGGGGGTCATCCGTTTACGACGGTCAAAATTGACCCGATTTCACCTTTAGAATCAAAATACGAAAATACAAACAAATGGTTGTAGTACATCAATAAGAGTTAATCTTGTCTCCCAATGGAGGATCAAAACTGCCAAAATTCGAAATAAATAAATGACTAATTAAATAAATATATGACTAAAAGTGAAAATAAAATCAATCTAAAAAAAAATATATAATTCGAAAATTATATCTAAAAAATAAATCTAAATGGAAATAATCAGTTTGTCATTTATTTATTTATTTAGTCATTTATTTATTTAGTTAGCCATTTATTTATTTAGTCGTTTATTTAGTTAGTCATTTATTTATTTATTTAGTCATTTTTATTTATTTATTTATTTATTTGTCTATTTATTTAGTCATTAATTTAGTAAATAAATAAATGACAAAAATAAATAAATGACTGAATAGATAAATAAATGACTAAATAAATAAATAGACTAAAATAAATAAATGACTAAATAAATAGATAAATAAATGACTAATTAAATACATAAATGACTAAAAGTGAAAATAAAAAGATGTATTTCCATTTATATATATTTTTTAGATATCATTTTCAAATTATGTATTTTTTTATGTTGATTTTTATTTTCACTTTTAGTCATTTATTTATTTATGTAGACATTTATTTATTTCGAATTTTGACAGTTTTGGTCCTCCATATTCTTTTAAGACACATTTTTGGGGATCCCTACAGTACAGTGTCTTCTGTGTAACCAACAACCGCCACTAGAGGGCGACACACGGCAACGTTTGCTTTTTTAGCCTCGTCACCAAACTGCAACTAAACATGGCTCTGGAATGTGTTAATGCAAGCCAAAATGTCTGTTGTTGTTTTTTTTTTTTTAGTCTGTTACTGTTGTGCAACGTCATGGCTGTCCGTTCTAATGTTTTTGTTGTACTCCTGCCAAGGTACCTGAAATATCTGACCAAGAAGTACCTGAAGAAGAACAACCTGCGGGACTGGTTGCGCGTGGTGGCCAACACCAAGGAGAGCTACGAGCTGCGCTACTTCCAGATCAACCAGGACGAAGAGGAGGAGGAGGATGAAGATTAAAGCCATGTTCAATAAAAACGCCCCCAAAAGACCGACGCGTCAATCCTTGCCTTTTTTGTTTTCATTTCGCTCCAGGAAACACGTGGAAGTTTCCAGAAAACACCCGCAAAAGTATTCGACTTGCTCACAATAATGAACAGGATTTTAATGCGTCAAAACTGAGCTTCATTTTTTGTTGCAGAAATTGGAAAGGATTGTAGGGAAAAAATGGGAGGGGAAAAAACGTATGTAATATCATAATGCACTCCTTAAAACATACATTATTGTTGATTTCTATATATAGAAATCAACAATATACTGAATGTGTGCAAGCACCAGGGCTGGCCCGGCCCTCTGGCATACAGGGCAGATGCCCGGTGGGCCGATGTGGTACTATTCAATTATTATTTTTTCCTCCATTTTATCCCGAGAGACAATTTAGAAGGAGCATCTCATTAATCCATTAACAATATAGCGAGCAAACGGAACCAATTAACAGGAGTGGTAGTAGACTTATGTGGTCAGGAATCGGGCTGGGCCACTTCAAATGCCACAATTAATATTTGTGACGCTCCAGTCCTGGCGAGCACAGATATCGATATGTTAAATTGGTACAATCTGACTGAACCCTGATTTGAAAATACAATAGTATGACGACATCTTTGCAATTGCGGCAATCTAAAGGCTTCTTTTTTTTTTACCCCCTGCCTAAAAAAAATTATTAAAATTTAATAGTATTTTTTTCATATAAATATTATTTTCTTCGTTTTAAAACAGTATTTCACAAAAAAAAACAAAAAACGTGTACTTGGAAGTACAATACTAAACTTATGGTGTGCTTAAAATGGTGGCCACAGTTAAAACTAGATGAACAAACACAAGTAATTGTAATTATCTTTATGGAATAATTGCTAATTTTACCATTATATTATAAGTGTCTAAAATATTTTGCCTTGTTAAATAAAAAAAATCGTTGTGTGTGTGTGTGCGCTCGTGTTTGTGTGACCGTGTTTGGACGGATGGGGCATCCCGTGTTGATGCTGCGGTAACCATGACAACCAGGCAGCCCGCCTCCCTCCTCGGTGTGCGTCCACTATATGGCTTTCGAAAACGTGCCATTAAAAACCAAACACGAATTGAAACGTGCAAGTTATACATTTAGCACCCATATATGGTTGCAGACTGACTTTGGTGAGGGCGGTGGCAGGGGAGGGGTTTCTTTTCTTTTCTTTTTTTTTTTTTTTTGAATTTGCAGCAGAGAACTTTGGCGCGGAATTCTGCGGACGTGTGGCGGGAAAGCTTCCTCAATTGGCGCTTTTTTTTCTTTTTTTTTTTTTTAATTACTCGCGTGCACCCATTTTCAATCGTTTTTTTTTTTATGATTGATGTTTTAGTAGAACTCTGCAGGCATGCCCAACTAGTTGTGGCTGAAATTATGGGATGCATCGTCATGGCAACAGACCAGACGTCACAATCTGGGCATGTGTGTTCCACCCCCCCCCCCCTTTTCTCTTTCTTCAGCGTGTGTGTTTCTTATTTTTTTATTTTTTTATTTTCCCAGACTGGCAGCCCTATTTTTTTTTTGTGCTTCGAGAGACACACGAGCGGATCTTCGCATCATCACATTTGAATGTTTTTGTTTCATCACAGAGCTGCGGATCGAGCGGCGGCTGACGAGGAGGAAGAGGAGGAGGAGGAGGAGGAGGAGGAGGAGGAAGAAGAAGAAAGCGGCGTGCCGAGGGTTAACTTTCACTATTGTCAGCCTAAAAGGGGGCTTTTTGGAGGAGGAGGAGGGGGCGATGAGATCAAGATGCCCGGGTCGCTGAGCAATGAAGACGAGGCGCAGGACGACATGGATTTTGACGACGAGATGCCAGGTGAGGAAGGGAAGGAGGGAGGGAGGGAAGGAGAGGCGGGAGTGAAGGGGTGGGGGGGGGGGGGGGGGGGAGGCGGAGTGTCCTTCAGTTTATTTAGCGACGCTTTGAATGCTGGCCCAAAGAGAAATGGCTTGTCCGAAGAAGAGGAGGAGAAGAAGGAGGAGGAGGAGGCGGGATGGGCTGCAAAAAAACACGCACAGTCATGCTGTTATTTTTTTTATTTTTTGCACGATCTGCCGTCTTTTGAAAGGGGACCGAGAAGTGTTTTTTTTTTTTTTGTTGAATTAAAAAAAAAAAAAAAATTGCTTGCATGCTTTGGGAAGCAAGAGGGCGATCACCACCTCTCAATGCAACATTAGAACAACCCCAGGCCGCCCCCCCCCCACCCCCAAGTTTGGTCCAGCCCGCCTGAAGTCCTTCCTCGTGTCGCCCTTGATGATGCATGTGGACGCGTGTCGTGAATGGCATTAGGGGGGCTGTGTTGCAAAGTTTACTGCAAAGCGGGGTTGGGTGGTGGTGGTGGGGGGGTTGTTTAGCAAGACAGCAAAAATGAATTCAGCAACAGCAAATCTTTGATTCGGTTACATTGGGCAAGGGCATGCATGCACCGACGATTCATATTTCAAAGCATTTCTTTTCCATAAGAATTGACTGTTTATTATTTTTTAACTCATTCCCTCCCACCCA
Organism: Festucalex cinctus; assembly: GCF_051991245.1. NCBI lineage: Eukaryota > Metazoa > Chordata > Actinopteri > Syngnathiformes > Syngnathidae > Festucalex > Festucalex cinctus. The sequence goes on along the minus strand of NC_135418.1, from coordinate 28,884,364 downwards.
TTTTCACTGAAGCAACTCCTTTACTGGATTTTGACTGCTTTTGCGAGGCCCACAGAGTATTGTGTTCTATTACTAGAAAACATGGAATCTACTAAAAGAAAAATTACCATCTCTTCTTTCATCAGGAAAAAAAAAAGAAGTATATTTCTATCTGTTTTCGTTTTGGAGCAATTGGCATTAGAAGAGAGCTAAGTTTCATCACAAATCTGTTTAAAACAGTGGGGAAAAGAGTTTTTTTGCAACATGGCTCTGTTTGATCTCTTATACTCTGCTGCCACCGGCTGGCTATATTTTTAATAACTACCATTGCTTCAAGCGTTTTCTTCAGTTCAGAGGCTGCATCAAAGCCTTCTGTATGCTCTAGCATAAAAAAAAACAAAAAACAAAAAACGTATAAATACGTCTTTGGGAGCAAATGAGTTAAAGGCGTTATTAGGGCTGCGCAATATATCGGAAAAATATCGATATCGTGATATTGGCCCATGCAATATGCAAATTGCAAAAACATACAATAAGTTTCATATGAAATTTTATGCTTTTATCTGAATTTCACCAGTCAGACGCTAACTAAAATGTCCACCACCATCCAATAGTTGAACATTATCAATAAATAATTACAATTAATTAACTGAGAATGTATTGAGTTTGCTTATTTTTTGCTTATTTTGCTGCATGAAGAAGTGGAATTCTTTCATTGAGGTAACAAAAATGTAATTTATTTCAGTAACGTTAAATATTGCAATAATATCGATATCGCTCTATTCAGCAACTATATCGCATGATTTTCCAATATCGTACAGCCCTAGATGTTATACTGATATTATTTATTTTATGTCTATTACTGAGTAGTTGATTGATTGATTTTTTTTATATTTATGCTACCTTATTTAAATTTTATTTCATAAAGTTAGTAAAATACTAAAATACTGTATATACATTAATTTCATATTAAAGCTTATTTTGGAGTCATGATATTACATATTTCCCAATTTTAATGAGAAAACAATCATTAATGAGAAATATGTATTTACATATTTTATTTCTTGCATATTGCATTTCATGCAATTTCCAGACTTATTATTTTTTTATTTTATTAGATTTATTTCTAATATATACATTTTTATATCATGTATTTTGATATGTAGATTGCATATTTATTCTATTTGTATTTTCTATTTGACTTCTATACCATTTCAAGATTTTTTTTTTAATTTTCAGTTTCAATTATTTAATTTTATCACATTTTGTATTACATATAGTACATTATTATTATTTTTTTAATTTCCTATTTTACACTTGGTATTACTTGTTTTCAAAGAATCCATTCCAAAGTCACACGCTCATTATTAAACCTGTGAAGTGACTTGCTGAAAAACGAAAGTTGCTTCTTCTCTCGAGTCAATAAAACACTTAAAAAAAACAACAACCCAATAATAATAATAATAATAATGAATTAGCCACTGCACTGCCAACCTACAGAAACTCATGTAGCATCTAATGTTAGCAGAGCCACTTAAATACTTAAATGGCTTCCGGTATGAAATGCCACATCACACAATCACAGAGAAGCAAATAGTGAATCCAGCGATGCTCACTGAGCTGAACTCTTGGGACGTCACTTTTTACATCGCAAGCCGTCTGGACATGAATTTGTATTTATTTGTATTTCATTTTTTTGTTTTTCTTCTTCCATCTTGAGATGTGAAAGATTTTCTAAAGCCGCCCCAACATCACCGGCACCACCGCCCCCCCCTCCTGATTGGAACCGTTTCTATTTTTGGCTGTTCTCTCTGAAAGTTGACACCGTTTGAATCCAGCTGCTTGTGCCGCATTCACATTCAATCCCCCCCCCCCCCCCCCCCCCCCACTCCCGCCCGATTAACGCCTCATCAACGTCAACATTTGATGCACTCAAACCAGCTCCAGCAGATTGCTGCGTCATTGTAAATACAACATACATGCTAATGTTAGCGTACCCTTTTGCTGAAATAGGATAGCGCCACTTCCTGTTTTCTCGCCGCCCTTAGTCTCCTCTTAGATCAAGTTTTCCTCCTTCTCAACAGACCTGAGAATCATGCGTTGGACGTGATGCTAAAGCAAGCTTACGCCCTTTGCCGCATTATTTTTCTCCACAGTCTTTTTATAGTTATGGCCTAGAAGTGTTTTCTGTGCACATTTACAGCAAGTTTTACTATAACACATTTGTGAGTGTGTTCAGTAGTGTGTGAGAGTTTGCGTAGTGAGCATGAGAACATTTCAGTAGTGTATGTGGGGGCATTTTCGTAGTGTACAGTCTAAGAGGGGGAAAAAATCAGTCGTGACCGTGTGAGAGGTTATCCTGTAGTGTATGAGGTAGACTTTCTGTAGTGTCTGAGTGCATGAGAGTTTCAATTGAATGTGAGAGAATTTTAGTAGTGTTTGAGAGCGTTTCATAGTGTAGCAGAGAGTGTTTCAATAGTGTGATGTGATACCGTTTTAGTAATCCGTGTCAGAGCATGTGTGTGAGAGCATTCAATAATGTGTAAGAGAGCCTTTCATTCATGTGTGTGTGAGACAGTGTTTGAATAGTGTGCATGAGAGCATTTTACTGCCGTGTATGAGCGTGTTTCAGTTGAATGTGAGAGCATTTCAGTAGTGTGTGAGAGCATTTCAGTACTGCATGTCATAGAGATTCAATAGTGCATGTGAGAGCATTTTCATAGTGTGCAGTATAAGAGCAAAGAAACCCACAATCACAGTCGTCGTGCCTGAGAGGTTATCATTATAGTGTATGCGGTAGCATTTCTGTAGTGTGGAATTACTGAGTAGAGTATGTATGAGAGTGTTTCAGTGGAATGTGAGAGCATTTTAGTAGTGTTTGAGAGTGTTTCAAAGTGTATCACAGAGAGTGTTTCAATAGTGTGATGTCATACTGTTTTAGTAGTCCATGTCAGAGCATGTGTGTGAGAGCATTCAATAATGTGTAAGAGAGCCTTTCATTCATGTGTGTGTGAGACAGTGTTTGAATAGTGTGCATGAGAGCATTTTACTGCCGTGTATGAGCGTGTTTCAGTTGAATGTGAGAGCATTTCAGTAGTGTATGAGAGCATTTCAGTACTGCATGTCATAGAGATTCAATAGTGCATGTGAGAGCATTTTCATAGTGTGCAGTATAAGAGCAAAGAAACCCACAATCACAGTCGCCGTGCCTGAGAGGTTATCATTATAGTGTATGCGGTAGCATTTCTGTAGTGTGGAATTACTGAGTAGAGTATGTATGAGAGTGTTTCAGTGGAATGTGAGAGCATTTTAGTAGTGTTTGAGAGTGTTTCAAAGTGTATCACAGAGAGTGTTTCAATAGTGTGATGTCATACTGTTTTAGTAGTCCATGTCAGAGCATGTGTGTGAGAGCATTCAATAATGTGTAAGAGAGCCTTTCATTCATGTGTGTGTGAGACAGTGTTTGAATAGTGTGCATGAGAGCATTTTACTGCCGTGTATGAGCGTGTTTCAGTTGAATGTGAGAGCATTTCAGTAGTGTGTGAGAGCATTTCAGTACTGCATGTCATAGAGATTCAATAGTGTATGTGAGAGCATTTTCATAGTGTGCAGTATAAGAGCAAAGAAACCCACAATCACAGTCGTCGTGCCTGAGAGGTTATCATTATAGTGTATGCGGTAGCATTTCTGTAGTGTGAAATTACTGAGTAGAGTATGTATGAGAGTGTTTCAGTGGAATGTGAGAGCATTTTAGTAGTGTTTGAGAGTGTTTCAAAGTGTATCACAGAGAGTGTTTCAATAGTGTGATGTCATACTGTTTTAGTAGTCCATGTCAGAGCATGTGTGTGAGAGCATTCAATAATGTGTAAGAGAGCCTTCATTCATGTGTGTGTGAGACAGTGTTTGAATAATGAGCATGAGAGCATTTTACTGTCGTGTATGAGCGTGTTTCAGTTGAATGTGAGAGCATTTCGGTAGTGTGTGAAAGTGTTTCAGTAGTGTGTGGGAGAGTTTGAGTAGTATGCATGAGAGCCTTTAAGTACATAGTGTGTGACAACATTTCAGTAGTGTATGTTATACAGTTTCAATAGTGCATGTGAGAGCATTTTCATAAAAACACAATCACAGTTGTCTCTGAGAGGTTATCAGGATCGGGTAGCATTTCTGTAGTGTGAGACAATCTTCGAGTTGCTTTTGCATGAGAGTGTTTCAGTTGAACGTGAAAGCAAGTGTTTCTGTAGTTAGTGCATAATATCGGAACAAGAAAATAGTTGGGTGTGAGAGTACGTCAATAATGTGTATGAGAGCATTTCATTAGTGACTGTGAGATCATTTCATTTTCGTTGAAAAAGCGTTTTTATTGTCTTAATGTTTTACAAAAGTGTGTTGCGACTCGCTGACAAAAAAGACAATTTTGGCCCCAGCAACTTTATGGTTTATTTATTTTTTTCCCAGGAATATGTAGGCCAAATTCCAAAAGAGTCCATCTTTATTTCTTATTGGGGTGGGGGGTGGAGGGCCGGGGGGGGGGGGGGGGGGCTGTCTTCACTGCGGTGGTCCTCGTTAATCTCCTCAGGCTCCTTCCCCGCAGCCCGGAAGGTCAAAAGCGACTCTGCGGTGTGTCCCGGCCGTGCAAGGCTTGTTATCCTGTTGGAGTTGCGCTCCCGTGACTAATGCAACCTGCTGCTGACCTTCACCCTTTCCCGCCCCGCCGTCCCGTCGCGACCCGTCCCGTCGCGTCGCGGCGCCGCGCGCTCAGCCGACAGAGGGAAGATGTTGTTCCCCGAGGGGACGTCACGGGCCATTTAGCGGCAAAAAACGGGGGAGGGGAAGGGAGGCAGGTGTTGAAGGCGGCGAATTATCGCTGCTGCTGTCACAGTCTGTATGTGAGAGGCTGTGATTTGTAAGAGAGGCCGCCAGGGATGCAATACAGGCTTGACTCTCACACACAGTACTGAAATGCTCTCAGCGCCAGCCGGGTTACCTCCTCGCTAGCGCCGCTAAAGTGTTGTTTTGTTATTCACGCCGCCTGTTTGTAGCGACGTTAGCGACGTTAGCGAGCCGCGCCGGGCTCGTTTGTACGCGGACAGCTTTGACAAGCGGCAGCTGGGAAACGCTCAGCGGGCCTGGGGTCCAACCGAGGGAGTCCCCGAGTCCCCCCCCCCCACACCTCTCCTCCCCAGCTTAGCGCTCCATTTCTCTCAGCTGTGACGTTTGGCTTTCAACACACACAAGCGATTATTGGCACAATTGGACGCCTCCTTCGTGGACATAAATTCACAATCATTCCCGTCCCGATCGGCTGCAACAACACAACCGTGTTCATTTGTCCAGTTTCAACATGGAACAAAATACAAAGTGGAGCACAATCAACTTCTGGTTGACTTCCAAGTTGTCCTAATTTAGTATTCAGTAGGGGTGTGAATTGCCTATTACCTGACGATTCGATTCGTATCACGATTCACAGGTCACGATTCGATTCGATACCGATTAATCCCGATACGAATTTATAAGTCGATTGTTGCGATTTTTTTTCATTCAAATTTAGAAAATACTAATCAGTAAGCTTGTAGAGTGTAAGATTTATATGAAAATGTATTATTTATTTATCTTATAGAGGTTGTAATCTGTTTCATGTTTGAACAGCATTAAAATAAAATATTAAGGCTTAATGTTCCGTTCATATAACATTCTTCCATGCTCAAGGTGTGAATCCTAACCCGAAGTCAGACGTTTTGTTGAATATCTTTCCATTAAAAATGGAAGTTTAAAAATGGATTCACACACACAAAAAAAAAAAAGGCAATGATGATAAGACGTTGAATCCGTTGAATCCGAATACCGAATGAACAATTCTGAGCTCTCACAAAAAAAAAAAAAAAAAAAAAAAAAAAAAAATAATCGATTTTTTTTAATTGAATCGATTCGAGAATCGCGCGATGTAGTATCGCGATATATCGCCGAATCGATTTTTTTTTTAACACCCCTAGTATTCAGTATTTTCCCTAAATTTGAAATAATCAATCCAGCAATGTTCTTATTGTGCTTGTCCCCGTTAGAGCGCCAGTGAACTGAAAGTCTTTCCCAGCCGACTTTGGGCAAACAGGACGCAAATAGACAAACAACCATTCATATTCACAACTATCATCAGTCATTTTTGTCGGAGGCCACGTTGTCGTGACGCCAAAGAAATTTTATTCACCTCATTCTTGCTCCTGAGAAGAGGGCAACATTTCAACGTTATTAAATGATATGACACATGACAAATTGACAATTTGAAATGTAGATACAGATTTGAGCAAAAATCGTGAAAAGTCGACACGTAATTTGGTTTCACGGACCACAACAAAATAATCCAGGGGGGCCACATCTGGCCCCCGGGCCGTGGGTTTGATAAGTGAACCTAACGTGCGTGTTTTTGGAGTGCGGGAGGAAAGCAAAGAACAAGATCAAAGGAACCATTGTACCGCCATGTGATAATGAGCAATAAATACCTAAATACTTAATATCGCTGGCAATTTTCAACACTTTGCATTGGTCAATAATTTGTTAAAATAACACCTGGTAGTTTGTAATGACCAATAGTATAAATTTGTTAAAAATGCAAATACATAATAATGATAATATTAAAAATAATACGTTATTTGTAGTAAATAAATGCTCATTTTTCAGGAAAATGAAATGAAACAGGGTAAAATATTGAAATACCGAATCGATATTGATCCTTCTCATAGCCCAATATCGATTAATAAAACCATGAATTGCTACTTTTAATACAGCCACCGCCCCCCCGGAAATTATTGTGCCAAATAGGGCCCGGCCGATTAATCGGCCACCGATTATAATCGGCCGATTATTGGCCTTCAAATATAGGCCAAAGCAATCAGCCATTTGAGCTAAATGGCCGATTATTTTCCACTTAAAACGTCAAAGCTGAAGTTTCCGACGTTGTGAAAGTACCCTGAATGCACCGTTTTGCTTGCGTAGCATTAGCAACTAGCAAGTGTGTAGCGTATGTTATTCTGCTGTCAGTAAGCGTCCCTTATTAAGCTGTTTATTGACACCGCAGTTGGAGTTAACTGTAAAACTAAATACACAACGTTAAGAATTACATCCACTGTACGTTTAAAAACAAAAGACGCTTTGTTTTTAAAACTTAGCTAGCCTAGTGCTAACAGGAAGTTAGCAAATGCTAACGGGAACGAGACTTCGGAAGTGTTTTTCCTTCAAATAACGAATCGAATTGAATCGATTTTGAGAATCTGAATGGATACACGGGTGAAATTGGATATTGATTGGCATCTGCTGCTTTATCATACGTGAATACTGTGTACTGTACGTATGCGTAACGTTCTTTTGTTGCGCGTGCAGACGAGGAGGACGTGCGCACGGCGCTGCCCCTGGCGTCCATCGGCAGCTTCTTCTCGGACGACGACGACTCCCTCAAGCAGCAGCAGCAGCAGAAGAAGAAGAAGAGCAAGAAGATGAAGGAGGGAAAGGTGGCCAAAGTCAAGAAGCGGAAAAAGGAGGCGAGTTCTCACCAGCCGACGCAAACGCGACAACTTTGTCTGAGACGCAACAGACGATTCACGATTATTTACTACTCTAATTCCTAAACATCCTATATTAGATGGTTCATTAACATACTAGATGATGCAGAATGTATACAGGGCCATTATCAATGCCAATTATTGGTAGTCTGGGAGGCCGATAACCGATATTTGAAGCTGATATAATTTTTCAATAAAATAGGGGGAGAATATTGGCGTCAAAATAAAAAAAACAAAACAAATCAGACATTAAAGGGATACTTGACAGATTGAACAATTTTCAGCAGTGAAAAGTGAATATTTTGTCTGTAATTAATGTGGGAACTTCCATTATTTTTCATGTATAATTAATACCTTAAGTAATTTTTTGACTTGCTGTCGACTGATGATGACATCACCTGTGCGCAGGAAGTAGGTAACGGCCAATCATGGGTTTGGTCAGTAAACTGAGCCATGATTGGTCGCGAGCACAGGTGATGTCATCATCAGTCGACAGCAAGTAGAAAAAATACTGATTGTACATGAAAAATAATGAAGTTACCACATTAATTATAGATTTACTAATTATTTACCGCTGGAAATGGCTCATTGAGTCAAGTATCCCTTTAATAGACTTAGACTTAGATTTAGACTTAGACTTGACTTTATTGATCCCTTTGGGATGGCTCCCTCTGGGAAATTTACATGACTAGCAGCAATGAGAACAAATAATAAAATAAAAAATAATTCGATCAATCAGTAAATAAGGTTATTACACCAGAGATTGAATTCATAATAATAATAATAATAATAATAATAATAATAATAATAATAATAATAATAATAATAATAATAATATAAAATAATAAAAATTAAATCAATCAATAAATAAAGTTATTGCTTATTGCTTAAGGTTAATGCTAATTGAACAGTTTTTCAGACTCCTGAAATCTTAAACTTTCACGCATCTTTGTTTTAATGCCGAACAAAAACGAAAGGTTCAGAAAGTCCCCATGCAGGGTCAGAAGCATCTTTTATAAAGTTAACCGGAAATGTAAATAAATAGTTGCCCAAGATGAATTCAAATGGTTTTAGCTTGACCTTTTATCAGCCGTCAGATTTTGAAAAAAGGCCGATACGATATTTGTCAAAATGCCGAACATTGGCGCCGATATCGGTCTATCCCTACCAATAACCTTCCTTTACATCTTCCACGCTCACAACTTGACTGTCATCAATCCCGCCAACCTCCCAACCAAGCTAGCCACGATCCAGTTGATCCCACTTCGCTCATTTCCTCATTTCGAGCACATCACCTTCTTTCCTTTCCTTCCTTCGGTCACAAGAATCCCAGTCAGGATTTCCTTGTTTATCCAATTGGCAGTGAAACAAAGACGCTACAGTGTGGAGCCGAGAGAAGCTTGTTTTTCAAGCAGGTCTCAGATCAGCCCGCCGCCGTGTTGATTTTTTACAGTTCAGCTGTGAGGACAAAGAGGGTTTTTTTTTTTTACATCCGACTATAATATGCACCCGCGTGCTGATTGGCTGACTCGCGCGCGCGCGTGGTTGCGCGCGCTGCACTGCAGTCTTCCCCTCCGAGGCAGAAGCAATATGCAGGAGCATCTAATTTGATTAGACTATCGGCAGTTATCTGATTGTTGGGGGGGGGGGGGGGGGGCAAACATCCTCCTCTTTGTGTCCTCTTCGGCCCCACCATGTGCCACGTGCGGGCCTCCTTCCATCCATCTCGCCCTTGCCTTCTTCTCCTTCATCTTCTTCTTCTTCAGCCACCTCCGCTCCCCCCTCCTCATCTTCCTCCTCCTCCTCCTCCTCTTTTTCTCCTTATGCATAAATGAGATTTGTCTAGACGGCGGCTGGCAGAGAAAGCGCGGGCCTCTGCACAACAAGCTCGTTATGCCGAGCCGTGTGATTGGATGGCGCCGTTCTATTAGCTGCCGTGTGTGTGCGTGTGTGTGCAGGGTGAACGGAAGGATAGGAAGGAGTGAGAGATGAAAATTAAACGGGGGGGGGGGGGGGGTGCAAGCAGAAGAAGTGAAAATGAACAGAGGTGGGGTTTTGTATATGTGTGTGCGTGCATTTTTGTGTGTTGGGGGGGGGGGGGTGCTGATGAGAATGACAGCAAAAGTAGGAAGAGAGAGAGAGAGAGAGAGAGAGCTCAAATGTGGTCGCCATGGCAACACTGCCAGGCTGCCGGTAAAAAAAAAAAAAAAAAAAAAAAAAGGGTTGGCGGGCGCTGCGGCATCGCGAGAAGCCCTTTTTCCACTGCGCCACAGAGTGAAAAAAAAAAAACGCCCGCAAGTCGGGGTGTGTGCGTGATCATGTTTGTGTGTGTGTGTGGAAGCAACAGGCTGCACTCACGCACACGCATGCACGCCGCACTTTAATATGCACAAGATGAAAGACGTACAAAACAGGGGAGAGCGAAAACGCATGCAGATGTGAGAGCGAGGGAAAACACGAGCGCATGAATATGCTAACGCACACAATGGAGGACGGAACACGCACACGCATACACGCCGTACGCGTTCTCGTTGCACGGAAACACCTGGCCCGTGTTTAATCACGCAGACTTCCAGATGTCTCATCGCTTACATGACGTGGACGTTCTCTTCATTCGTCGACATGTGCAAAAGACCACCACTAGATTTGTTGTTTTACCACTGTGGCATAATAACAACCATACACGGTAAATTCTGTAGTGTAAATTTGACTCTATTTAGATAGGAAGAGATTTAAAAAAAGGAAAAAAAAGAAAATAAATAAAACTCACTCAAGGGTTGACGAACAAACTACCAACCTGAGCCTCCGACTGTTTGCTTTTCTCCAAGAGACCAAAGATTGTTTTTGGTCTGAATTTTGGTGTGAATTGCCCAGTACCTGACGATTCGATTCGCATCACGATTCATATGTCATGATTCGATTCGATGCCGATTAATCCCGATACAAGTTCATAAGTCGATTGTTGCGATTTTTGTTTAATTCAAATTTAGAAAATACTAATGAGTAAATTTGTACAGTGTAAGATTTGCAAAACAAAAAAAACGTATAAATACGTCTTTGGGACCCTTACAACATAAAAAAAAACGTATTTATACATCATTGGGAGCAAATGAGTTAAAAAACACCATGGGAGAAACGTCATCTGAAGGTGCTTTTCTATTGGCTGCTGCTAGATGACGTCACTTCCAGTTGATATCAAAATAAACCTACTAGAAATCACACCAAAGACTAAAACGAAAAAGCGTATTTGTATCTGTTTCCGTTTTGCAGCAATTTGCAGTAGAATAGAGCTAAGTTTCGTCCATATTCACATTCCTGGTAAAAACAAAGACAAAAAAAAAAAAAAAAAAAAAAGAGCTTGCTGCAACATGGCCCTTGCTGACCTCTTAAACTCTGCTGCCACCTGCTGGCCGCAATAACTACCATTGCTTTAAGCCACCTCTTCATGTTAGAAGCTGCGTCAAAGCCTTCTGTATGCTCTTGCACAAAAAAAAAAAAAAAAACACCATAAAATGTGTAAACACATTTTGGGGAGGTAAGGACAATGTAAAAAAAATTGTAAAAAACAAAAATGTAAAAAAAAACAAAAACCGTTTTTACACGTTTTAGGGATTGAACGACTTAATATAATAATATATTGTATATTTTTCTTTATCTTCTGCCAAGAATGACTGATATTACTGCACATTACTGTTCCAATGTCTGTATTATACTGCCCCCAGGTGGCCAAGGTGTTTACACCAGAAAAAGGCGGCACAATATCCATTGAAGTGAAACACAAAATGTACTTTCTATTTCATTACGTCTTTATGTTTTTGAGATTTAAAAAAATTATTGTAGAATGCTATTAAAAAAAAAATTCCAGTAAAATAATTAACGTTGATTTCCTCTTCCTGTATACGTTCCACTTGAAAAATCCGTATAAAATGACCACGATAGCTGAATTGCGATACGGCGAAGGACCGCCGTAATAATCGTGACTCAAAAGCTGAACAACGTGCATTCCTGTCGTGGTCGTGGTCAGGGGGGCATCCTGGCGAGCGTGGACAGCGAGCAGGACCGGGCGTCCGAGGCGGACGAGGACGAGGTGGACCGTCCCGAGCGAGGCTCCGGAAGCGAGAGCAGCATCTTCAGTCCCTCCAAGAAGAAGAAGAAGAAGCCCAGGGAGAAGAAAGAGAGGAAGCCCAGGAAGAAGAAGCGGGACGAGGACGACGACGACGACGACGACGACGACGGCGGCATGAAAGTGAGTCGGGTCGATTTTCTGAATCGACACCACACGGGATGAGAAAACAACAATTTTTAATGTTTAAAAAAAAAAAGTCGGGTTAATTTCCATTTGTGTAGTTCTAGCACCCTCTGGTGGCTATTTTTTTTTTTTTTTGTGCAGTTTAATTTTCACAAGGCATGTTTTGGCCCTTTTATGTTTAAAATCGATACTAATCGTCAGATGAAGCGGAACCGTAATTTGCTTGAGAACAGAGTCAATATGCGGTCAATGTGTGCTTGAATTAGCTTGCAAGTGCCTCAATATTAAATATTAGAGATTGTAGATGTTAACATGCATTGCTGTAATGTACAAAAGCACAATATTGTGTTTTTTTTTTTTTTAGTATTTTTTACATTATATTCATTATATTTATATTTATTTTTTATATTATATTTATTTATTATTATATTTATATTTATTTATTATTATATTTTTAAATATTGTGACCTATTTTATTATCGCCAACCTCCCCACAATGTCATGATAATTATCGTATCATGACCTTCATATCGTATTGTGATGTTTGGATATCGTTACATTCCTGTGCCTGACTGATTGCTAAGCAGATTGGGGGGGGAAAAAAAGAAAATCAAATTCGGCCCGATTATCGGTATTTTGTGTGCGCCTCAGGAGCCCAAATCGTCCAGCCAGCTGATGCACGAGTGGGGCCTGGAGGACGTCCAGTACGGCTTCACCGAGGACGACTACAAGACCATCACCAACTACAAAGCTTTCAGCCAGTTCCTCAGGCAAGCTTCCATTTTTTTAAAAAATTCTTTTTTATTTTTTTTTATTTTCTCCTCCTTGCCGTGTGTCTGTGGAGCGGCACACACTGCTCCTTTTGTGTCAAGCCAGTCCATCCTCACCTGAGGCAGTCTGGAGCAGCGAAAGCACGCGCGCAGTCAGCTGCTTGGCTGGAAGACTGTGAAAGCAAGGTGGGGGGGGGGGGGGGGGGGGCGTCAAGGCGGGACGTGTGGCGTGCGGCGTGTGGTGGGGGGTCCCGGGGGCTCGGACCCGACGGTCTCTCTCGTAGGGCGGCGCGCCAGAGCTCAAAGCTGTTCTGCTGCCTGACAAATGACAAACATGACACAGCAAAGCTGTTTTCTTTCCAAGTGGGCTGGGGCTTTTTTTTTTTTTTTTTTTGGGCCACGTGCGTTTGTTTTCAGAATTTTCACTCGGATGAACGGACAGAGTGACCTACTTGACTTGAAATTCGAGCGTTGTGTATGAGTCCTCTTGATAAAAATCAAATTGGATTTTTGTTATTTTAAAGTCTTTAAAGCAGGGGTGTGCAAACTTTTTCATTTGAGGGCCACAAACAGAAAATCAGAAGGACCGCAAGGGCCACATACTGTTATGAAGAGAAATTGTGTTTTGTCCTAAAAAATTGTACAAATAATTTATTTGTGCTTTTGAATATTTAGAAAAATGATAAACCAATTTATTTGTAATATGGCAGTAGGGATATTATAGTTTGGGAATTTTTCATTTTAGTTATTTTTTTTTAATCAGTTTTCAGGTTGGTTCTGTTAGTTTTTATTAGTTTAGTTATTTTAAAAAATGCTTAGTTTTAGTTCAGTTTGTTAGTTTCAGTATTAGTATTACTTAAAAACAAAAGTGTATTACTTTTGCTCAATATTTAAAAAACACCATGTGGGTGATGTCATCTTTTGGTGCTTTTCTATTGGCTGCTGCTAGATGACGTCACTTTTGTGTGACGTACTTTCAAACGTCATTATTCCGGTTTATATCAAAATAAATCGAATAAAAATTACATTTAAAATCATCCCCAAACACTCATGCCTTAAATTAATTACCAAAGGCTAAAATGAAGGGCATGTTTGCTATAATTATAGTTAGTTGCAGTTAGTTTTGTAAACATAAAATGTAGTTTCATTTAGTTTTTTTTTTTTTTTTTTTTTTTTTTTAATAAAATAACCTTTAATGGCACCTGTTTGGGTTATTCTTGACCCAACTTATTTTTAGAATGTAAATATATACTTTCTACTTGATGATTTTATGTTAATTCCAAAATGTTCTCAAGTAAATATCTGTTAGAAACTTATAGAAAAATGTGATTAATTTATGAAAAATTGTGCAATTAATTAGTTAAAAAAATAATAATCGCTTTACAGCACTATTTAAAAATATTATTATTATAACATTTTATGGGTGGAGCTATCACAGTCAGGGTCAGTGTCATGGTTCAAGTTAGGGTTTAACTCCACATTTTTCTCATATCGAATCATCAAAAAAACAAAACAAAAACAAAAACAAATTTCGACCAAGTTTTGTTTCCTGCCAGGCCTCTCATTGCCAAGAAGAACCCCAAGATCCCCATGTCCAAGATGATGACGGTCCTGGGGGCCAAGTGGCGCGAGTTCAGCGCCAACAACCCATTCAAGGGCGCGTCCGCCACCGCCGTGGCCGCCGCCGTGGCCGCCGCCGTGGAAACGGTCACCGTGGCGCCGCCCGCCTCTGTCGGCCAGCCGGGCGCTCAGCTCGGGCCCGTCAAAAAAGCCAAAACCAAAGAGGGGAAAGGTAAAAAAAATAATAATAAAGCATGCTCACGGGCCACTTGCAAATGATTATTAGCGGATTGTGTCTAATGAAGTGTCTGGTGAGTACATCAGCGCTCACTTATGTCGCGCGCGCGCGTGTGTCTCAAGGGCCCGGGGCTCGAAAGAGGAGCAAGAGTGCAAAAGACGTGAAGAAGAAAGTGAAGGCGAAGAAGACCAAATCTAAGTCGGGCCAAAGTGGGAAGAAGAAGAAGGCGTCCTCGGTGAGCCTCGCTGGCATGCGGCGACATTTTGTTTTGTTTTGTTTTTTTTTTTGGGGGGGGGGGGGGGGTTCATCCAGTCATCGTACAAATTGGCTTCTGTTTCTGTGTCAGAGTGACGAAGACTTCCTGGACGAGTCGGACTTTGACGACATCAGCATCCTCAGTGCCTCGGTACTTTGTGACGCCGCGGGGGCCGTCACCGCCAAGAAAAAGGCCAGACGGGGGCGCAAAAAGCGGAAAAGTAGGTTCTATCTATCTATCTATCTATCTATCTATCTATCTGGCTGGCTGGCTGGCTAGCTATCTGGCTATCTGACTAGCTAGTTAGCTAGCGGTCTGTCTGTCTGTCTGTCTGTCTGTCTCTATCTATCTATCTATCTATCTATCTATCTATCTATCTATCTATCTATCTATCTGGCTAGCTATCTGGCTATCTGACTAGTTAGCTAGCTAGCGGTCTATCTATCCATCCATCCATCCATCCATCCATCCATCCATCCATCCATCCATCCTTCCATCCATCCATCCATCCATCCATCCATCCATCCATCCATCCATCCATCCATCCATCCATCCATCCATCCATCCTTCCATCCATCCATCCATCCATCCATCCATCCTTCCATCCATCCATCCATCCATCCATCCATCCATCCATCCATCCATCCATCCATCCATCCATCCATCCATCCATCCATCCATCCTTCCATCCATCCATCCATCCATCCATCCATCTGGCTATCTATCTATCTGGCTGGCTGGCTGGCTAGCTATCTGGCTATCTGACTAGCTAGTTAGCTAGCGGTCTGTCTGTCTGTCTGTCTGTCTGTCTGTCTATCTATCTATCTAGCTGGCTAGCTGTCTGTCTGTCTGTCTGTCTGTCTGTCTGTCTCTATCTATCTATCTATCTATCTATCTATCTATCTATCTATCTATCTATCTATCTATCTATCTATCTATCTATCTATCTATCTATCTAGCTGGCTAGCTGTCTGTCTGTCTGTCTCTATCTATCTATCTATCTATCTGGCTAGCTATCTGGCTATCTGACTAGTTAGCTAGCTAGCGGTCTATCTATCCATCCATCCATCCATCCATCCATCCATCCATCCATCCATCCATCCATCCTTCCATCCATCCATCCATCCATCCATCCATCCTTCCATCCATCCATCCATCCATCCATCCATCTGGCTATCTATCTATCTATCTGGCTTTATGGCTTTCCATCCATCCATCCATCCATCCATCCATCCATCCATCCATCCATCCATCCATCCATCCATCCATCCATCCATCCATCCATCCATCCATCCATCCATCCATCTGGCTATCTATCTATCTATCTGGCTTTATGGCTTTCCATCCATCCATCCATCCATCCTTCCATCCATCCATCCATCCATCCATCCATCCATCCATCCATCCATCATTTGGGAAATGCCTCCTCTTGTTCCCCCAGAGGAGGACGGCGACGGCTACGAGACGGACCACCAGGACTACTGCGAGGTTTGCCAGCAGGGCGGCGAGATCATCCTGTGCGACACGTGTCCACGGGCGTACCACCTGGTGTGCCTGGAACCCGAGCTGGAGAAGGCCCCCGAGGGCAAATGGAGCTGTCCACACTGTGTGAGTACCAAGTGCTGGCAAGTAACTTAGTTTAATTAGATTTTTTTTAGATTAGATTTAGTATTTCATTTTCTCATGACTTTTTTTTTTTTTTTTTTTTTTTTTTTTTTTTTTTTCCTCCCTATATTTGGAAACAGATATCTGTACTTTCTATTCCTTACATTGTCAAAATAGTTGGTGCTATTAACTCATTCACTCCCAGCCATTTTCATGTTCTATTGCTATAAAAACATGGAACCTACCAAAAGAAAAATGTGTCTCTTCTTTCGTCAGGAAAAAAAAGAGGACGGTATATTTTTTTATCTGTTTTTATGTTTTGTAGCAATTAGCATTAGAATTAGCTAAGCTTCATCATTATTCACAAACATGTTGAAAATCCTGGGGAAAAAAGAGCTTGTTGCAACATGGACCTGGTTGACATCTTATACTTTGCTGCCACCTGCTGGCCGTTTTTATTTTTATTTTTTTATTTTTTATTTTTTGTAATAAGTACCATCGCTTTAAGCGACCGCTTCAGGTCAGAAACTGCATCAAAGCCTTCATACAAAACTCTAGCATACAAAAACCTAAAAAAAAACAGTATAAATACGTTTTTGGGAGTGAATGAGTTGATTAATTAAGGTAAAAATAGATGTATATACACAAATGACGAAACAATTGACCTTTATCTAAATGAAGCTCCTCAACTCACTTCAATTTATTCCCTTGACCCCAGCAATACCACCAGATGGCGCCAAAGCAAATTGTGTTGTTCAAACTGTGCGCCGGCAGGAGAAGGAGGGCATCCAGTGGGAAGCCAAAGACGAGGAGGACGAGGAGGACGAGGAGGCGGCGGGGGAGGAAGAGGACGACCACATGGAGTTTTGCCGAGTGTGCAAGGACGGCGGGGAGCTGCTGTGTTGCGACGCCTGCCCGTCCTCCTACCACATCCACTGCCTCAACCCGCCGCTGCCCGAGATACCCAACGGCGAGTGGATTTGTCCGCGCTGCATGGTGAGCCCGTACGATTTATTAAGTTTTGGCCTTGCTTCTGGCTGATAGCAATTCTATTTTTTTTTATTTTTTATTTTTTTTTTATGTATGTCCTTTTTAGTGCCCGCCCCTGAAAGGCAAAGTGCAAAAGATCATGCACTGGACGTGGGGCGAGGCCCCGCTGCCGGCCGAACCGCCGGCGGGCCCGGACGGCCAGCCCCCCGCCGACCCCCTGAGCAAGCCGCCCCTCAAGGGCCACCCCGAGAGGGAGTTCCTGGTCAAGTGGGCCGGACTGTCGTACTGGCACTGCTCCTGGGTCAGCGAGCTGCAGGTGACTTCCACGCCGCACCCGTTCGCTCTTTCCAACACAGGCTTGAAAGCCTCATTTGAAACTCGGGATGTCACGATAACGGCAATATCGTGATATCGCGATAATGAAACTGCCACAATATATCGTCGTCGTCATGTCACGATATTAAAAGCAAACAC
This sequence comes from Festucalex cinctus, assembly GCF_051991245.1. NCBI lineage: Eukaryota > Metazoa > Chordata > Actinopteri > Syngnathiformes > Syngnathidae > Festucalex > Festucalex cinctus. The sequence continues at coordinate 28,866,693 of NC_135418.1, read as the reverse complement.
ATGTTAAAAAAAAGTTGGGCTGATTTCCCTTTGTGCAGTTCTAGCACCCTCTGGTGGCTAGTTTTTTAGTGCAATTTAATTTTCAAAAGGCATGTTTTGGCCCTTCTATGTTTCAAATCCACCCTAATTGTCCGATGAAGGGGAACGTAATATACTTGTGAAGCGAGTCGATATGTGGAGGAACTCAATGTTCTTGCATTAGCAAGTAAGTGCCTCAATATATTTTTTTTATATCGCCAACCCCCTCACAATATCGTGATAATTATCGTATCGTGACGTTTGGATATCGTTACATCCCTATTTGAAACCCTGACGCGAGCTCAAAACCCGACTTTGAAAACAACATCCTTGTTTGAATTAGTGGTGTGCGATACTGCAAATCTTGGTATCGATCCGATACCAAGTAATTACAGGGCCAGTATCGCCGATACACATCACGATATCGATACTTTTTGAATTTTTTTTTTTTAATAATTTTTTTTTTAAATTTTTGATTGAATTAAGGTTCATTGAATTGTTTATTTATAATCAAATTTCAACCTTTAATTGTATTGATTTTTTTTTAATTAAGGTGAATTAAGGTTCATTGAATTGTTTATTCATAATTAAATTTCAACCTTTAAGTGTTTCTGTGTCGTTTCTTTTTTTTAAATGACAAAAGTAGGACAAAGTTAATTGATAAAGAGAAAATACTTTATCAATGCCCCCCCCCGAAGCATTCCAATTATGACAAAATATTTTTTTTACGTTTTTAAAGTGATCATATGAAAAGAAATTTAATCAAATATTTTGTTATATAGGCTACTGTTCAGAAACTACAAATAAATAAAAATAAATAAATGCTGCCTTCATCACTTCTCTTTCAACCTAAATAAAAAAAGATTATCAATGCAACTACTACTATAAACCATAAAAGAACATCCCAAAAAAAATATTTTTCAAGTACAATACTGTATGCAATCTACTCCAAAGATGAGATCCGAAGTCACATGATGTCACATGATCGAAGCACACTACCGTGACATGCCCGATATCTGTTTGATATCTGTGATGTCTGTGTGCATAAAAGGGCCAAACTGAAACTAAACTACTTGATCGATAATTTAGTGCCAGTGTCGATCCAAAATAATTTGCTTCCATGTTGTGTTCTCTGTATCGCAGTTGGAGCTGTACCACACGGTGATGTACCGCAACTACCAGCGCAAGAACGACATGGACGAGCCGCCGCCGTACGACTACGGCTCCGGGGAGGAGGAGCTCAACAGCGACAAGCGCAAGAGCAAAGACCCGCAATACGCCGCCATGGAGGAGCGCTTCTACAGATACGGCATCAAGCCCGAGTGGATGGTCATGCACCGCGTGCTCAACCACAGGTGCGCGCACCTGTCACGTCTCGCTTCAAAAAAAATGTTTACTGAGAAGTTGTGATTATAAAAAGAACTCACCCTTGTGTGAAAACCGTAACCCTGTCTTAAAACCCGAATTTGAAACCCTAACCCGATTTTGAAGTTGCATTTGGCACCATTTTCTTGACATGAAACTCCAGTTTGATACCCTTGTTTGAAACCCAAACAAAGGCTTTAAAAAAAAAAAAAAAACCCTACCTTAAATTTCTAACCTCAACCTTGTCTTGAAGCTATCATTAGAAACTGTAATCCATGTTGGCAGCCTTAATGCAGCTCAACAATGCTTGTTTGAAACCCTAAACTCGATCCTTGTTTGGAACCTTAATTATAGCTCCAAAATTTGAAACATTTATCTTATCTTAAAGCCCAACTACAATCCCTAATCCTTGTCTGAAAACCCTAACTGGAATTTCTGACCCTGCCTTGAAACCCCAACCTTGTCTTGAAACCCTAATTGGAAACCATAATCCATGTTGGAAACCCTAACATAGCTCTGTAATGCTTATTTGAAACAATAACCTTGTCTTGAAACCCCAATTGGGCGCCTTAATCCTTGTTTGAAACCCCAAAATTGTCTTGAAACCCTAATTGACACCATTATCTTGGCATGAAACCTTAACCTAACCTAACCCTAACTGTAAGTCTGGTCAAGTCAAGTCAAGTCATCTTAAGATAAACATGTTTTGTTTATTTTCTATTGTTTAATTTTTATGTTAGCAAGAACAACCTATTAGTATATTATTATGATAACATGTAAATTATGATGCTATTGATTTTTTTTTTCTTTTCTCCTTCAACTTCCACTTATTTGTTCAATCAATCAATCAATCAATCAATCAATCAATAATTGGATACCTGGAACCCTTACCCTCATTTGTAGACCTGCTTTCCATGACTCCAAACATCGTGATTTTCAGTCGTTCTCATTTGAATAGCTTAGCCCCGCCTCTTTTCCCTTCCATATTTCTCTTTCATTATTTTTTATCTTTTATATTCTTCATGTAAGTGTAGCAAAGTACGAATTTGCACTTCCCGTGTGCGTGTGTAGCTTCGATAAAGATGGGGACGTGCACTACCTGATCAAGTGGAGGGACCTCCCGTACGACCAGTGCACGTGGGAGGTGGACGACTTTGACGTCCCGGAATACGACAGCCATAAAGCGTCCTACTGGGACCACAGGTACGTACGACCAAGTCACGGAAGGCATCCGACTCCCTTTTTTGGACGGTAGCCCACGGATCCACTCTTTTTTTTTTTGTCGCCTAGGGAGCAAATCTTAGGCGAGGACCAGCGGCCCCTGGTGGCGTCGAAAGGAACGCGACTCAAAGAGGAGCAGCCCAAGAGGGAGATCCCACCGGACGCGCCCATCATCGACGTAAGCGCGCAAGGACGGGCGGGAAAGAATCGCCACCGCGGCGGTAAAAATAACGGGTTTTGCGACCCGCAGCCCACCATCAAGTTCGAGCACCAGCCGTGGTACATCAACGCCACCGGGGGGACGCTGCACCCGTACCAGCTGGAGGGCCTCAACTGGCTGCGCTTCTCGTGGGCGCAGGGCACCGACACCATCCTGGCCGACGAGATGGGCCTGGGCAAGACCGTGCAGACCATCGTCTTCCTCTACTCGCTCTACAAGGAGGTGAGTTGAAACGCGTCCAGGCAATTCAGATCCGGAACCTCGCCGCGAAAACTTCATTTGAAACACTTCAATCATTTGCTCCCAAAAAACGTTCTTTAATGCTCTGTCCTTCACTCCCAATCACGCATTTAGACTTTTTTTTTTTTTTTTAAACGCACAAGCATACAGAAGGCTTCGATGGAGCTTCTGGAATAAAGTGGTGGCTTAAAGCAATGGTAGTTATTACAAAAAAATGACCAACAGAAGCAGTCACGTTCGCTCCCGGCTGTTTTACTGGATTTTGACTGATTTTGCAATGCCCACAGAATATTGTGTTTAATTGCTATAAAAGCATGGAACCTATCAAAAGAAAGATTAAAGTCTCTTCTTTCATCAGGAAAAAAAAAAGAATGTTTCTATCTGTTTCCGTTTTGCAGCAATTAGCATTAGAAGAGAGCTAACTTTCATCAGTTTTCACAAATCTATTTAAAATTGGAAGTAATTGAGCTTTTTTTTTCTACATGGCCCTGGTTGATCTCCTTTGCTCTGCTGCCACCTGCTGGCTGTTTGTGTAATAACTAGCATTTCTGCAACCGTTCTTTGCAGTTGAGAGGCTGCATCAAAGCCTTCTGTATGCTCTAGCATTAAAAAAACAACAACAACAAAAACGTATAAATACGTCTTTGGGACACTTAGAACATTAAAAACAAAAAAAACCTATTTATACGTTATTGGGAGTAAATGAGTTTTAATAACACTATTAATTTTGACCGCAAATGATCCTTTAGTTTGACAGTGGACGTTTACGTTCAAGGTAGCACAGGTTTGTGATTGCGCAATAAACATAACTACATGCATTAAAGAAAAGCATTTCATTTTTTTGGGGATTTTTTTTTTTTGCGTATGACATTCAGAATATTTCATGTCAAACGATTTGTTTTACACGAGCAACGGCGTTTGTCCAGGGTCACTCCAAGGGTCCCTTCCTGGTGAGCGCGCCCCTGTCCACCATCATCAACTGGGAGCGGGAGTTTGAGATGTGGGCCCCCGACTTCTACGTGGTGACGTACACCGGCGACAAAGACAGCCGCGCCATCATCCGGGAGAACGAGTTCACCTTCGAGGACAGCGCCGTCAAGCTGGGACGCAAAGCTTTCCGCATGAAGGTTGGCACCTCCCGAGGGCCTCCTCGTCTGCCGTTTCTCGCTCGTTCAAGTGACGAGCGTCTCATCAAGCGTTTTGCCATCTCTCAGAAAGACACGCCCATCAAGTTCCACGTGCTGCTGACGTCCTACGAGCTGATCACCATCGATCAAGCCATCCTGGGGTCCATCACCTGGGCTTGCCTGGTGGTGGACGAGGCCCACAGGCTGAAGAACAACCAGTCCAAGGTAACCACTAGGGGGCACCCTCCAAGGGAAATTAACAGTCAACATATGCTGCATTCGAGGATGGTCGGAAGTCGGACTTTTTATTTTTATTTATTTTTTTTAAACTCAGAAATTGCACGTGCAAAGTCGGACTACAATGTGACGTCACTCCGAATGGTAAAACACAATTTACTTGAGTATGAAACTACAGTAGATAACTTTCTTCATTCATAAATATTCGGCTTAACTTCACGTAACGCAACGTACGTGACAGTATTGCCGCCATCTCCCCGCATGAAATCATACGGTCAACTAATGAACTGTATGAAATGTGAGATCCAAACAATAAATGAAGCAAAATTGGGAGCAGGTAAGTTAGCTGGAGGTCAAAATGAGTTTTGAGGACCAAAATAAAAAAAAACAATTTATCACAATCCGCCATTTTGGTTGTTTACCTTTGCCTTGAACTGGGAAAAAACAACTCGCATATATCCGACTTCCGACCATCCTCGAATGCAGCATTAGCCTGACTTGACTTGACTTGACTTGACTTGACTTGACTTGACTTGGAGATTGGCTGTTTTTGTGTTTAGGACAAAGTGATAAAATCATGACTTTGGCGCCATCTGGCCGAATCTTGGTGTCATTGTTAGGTTTATTTGATTGCTCGTCTTTTGCCGTCAACTGTTGAGACGTCCTGTTTTTTTTTTGGATGGACCTTGAATGCACCTTTTTGCGCAGTCCAAAGTGAAGGTGACGTTGAAGAATGTTTTTGCAGTTACATTTTTCATTGTGTTTATGCCAAATGTCGAGTTCATGACGTCGATATGGCATTTGTGTAAAATGCTGATGTAACATATTTATTTTTATGTCCCATGTGTGATGTCACATCATTTTTTGCTAGCGCGTTATTCAGACTACTATGCTAACTAGTACTTGATGACCCTCATGGGAAAACGGTTTATTTGTGTTGAAGAATGAAGGCTTTGTCCCCTGCAGTTTTTCAGGATCCTCAATGGCTACAAGATCTACTACAAGCTGCTGCTCACCGGAACTCCTCTCCAGAACAACCTGGAGGAGCTTTTCCACTTGCTCAACTTCCTCACGCCGGAACGCTTCAAGTATGTCGAGCCACTTCAAATGTTTATTCTGTATCGCGTGGATTTTTTACATTTTTTTTTATTTTTGCCGTGCAGCAACCTGGAGGGCTTCCTGGAGGAATTTGCCGACATCTCCAAGGAGGACCAGATCAAGAAGCTCCACGACCTGCTGGGCCCACACATGCTCAGGAGGCTCAAGGCGGACGTCTTCAAGAACATGCCCGCCAAGACGGAGCTGATCGTGCGGGTGGAGCTCAGCCCCATGCAGAAGTCAGTGATAAGATATGATGTTGCCATATGTAAACCACATCTTCTCAAAATTGATCACACTTGTAAGATTACGGTATACAGCACATTGTACCGTACTGATTAAAAAAAAAAAAAAAAAAAAAAGTGACAGTGTTAGGTGATAAATTTGCAATTTTTAAAGATAAAAACTTAACTCATTCACTCGCCGCCATTTTCACGGAAGCAATTCCGTTCGCTGTTTTACTGGATTTTGACGGATTTTTTCAGGCCCACAGAATATTGTCTTCTCTTGCTATAAAAACATGGAACCTACCAAAAGAAAGATTAAAGTGTCTTCTTTCATCAGGAAAAAAAAGTTTCTATCTGTTTCCGTTTTGCAGCAATTAGCATTAGAATATAGCTAAGATTCATCATTATTCACAAATCTGTTTCAAACTGTGGGTAAAAGAGCTTTTTGCAAAATGGCCCTGGTTGATCTCTTATACTCTGCTGCCACCGCTGGCACCTTTATTCTCTCTCTGTCTTTCTCTCTCTGTCTCACTTTCTTTCTAAAAGCAAAACAAAATAGGAATACACAGTGAACCCCATTTTGAGCCCTGGAATTGACATCTGCCCAAAAGTGTAATTGCCTCTAGATGTCACAAGAGGGCGACCAAACAATTATTATTATTTTTATTATTTTTTTGTGGCCTGACATAATGAAGCCTTTTCCTCACGTCAACATAATTGTTTGGCCACAAGATGGCACTAAAGAAATGTAGGTGAGTTTTTCAGGCAATAACAAAGAATAAAATTGGGAAATGGACGAATTTGCGAAAGATGTAGCACGAATATGTGGGAGTTCCCTATATTCTCAAATACATACCGTATATCTTTGGTTTTTCAATTACTTTGTTCACGCATGATGTCACATTTATATGATATGTAGCAACCATATCGGAGCAATTAATTAATTAGCCCAAAGCTAAGTTAAATTCTGTTTATTTTATTGGCATCCATACGTCGATATGTACTTGCAAATTGACCTATGACCTAAATAGTGTCTGACTTTGCGCTTTCTCCCCCGTCAAGGAAGTACTACAAGTTCATCTTGACGCGGAACTTCGAGGCCCTCAACTCCAAAGGCGGCGGCAACCAAGTGTCCCTGCTCAACATCATGATGGACCTGAAGAAGTGCTGCAACCACCCCTACCTCTTCCCTGTCGCCGCCGTGGTACGACTGAGCGTCAAATTGGTGTTTTTTTTTCTTTTCTTCAAGAGCTGCGCCGGGTCACGTTGACGTGACTTTTTTTTTTTTTTTTTTTTTTCTCTCTTGTAGGAGGCTCCCGTTTTGCCCAACGGCTCGTACGACGGCAACCAGCTGGTGAAGTCGTCGGGAAAGCTGACGCTGCTGCAGAAAATGCTGAAGAAGCTCAAGGACGAAGGCCACAGAGTTCTCATTTTCTCACAGGTAAGTGCAGGCAAAGTAGGACGCCAATCGTTCATCGGGGACCGCTGGTCATTTTCAGTATATTATAAATTTGAATAGTAGTGGTTAATTGTGAACATAGCTTTATTGCAAGTTATGGAGGGTGTGCACACTTATGCAAACTCTCTCTTTTTTTTTTTTTTTTTTATTTAAGTTGTGCAGATTGCACATCGAAAAACAATTACATTTTTTTTTTTAATTAGCTCAACCTCAGAACTGATTGTGTTCCACTACATCAGATGTTTGTTGTCATTATGGTGATCATTATTAAATATGGTTTTGGGTTCCTGTGGCAGATGACCAAGATGTTGGATCTGCTGGAGGACTTCTTAGAGTTTGAGGGTTATAAATACGAGCGCATCGACGGCGGCATCACCGGAGGCCTGAGGCAGGAGGCCATCGACCGCTTCAACGGTCAGTTTTCTTCAGAGTTGGAAAAGAAGCCGAGCCGAGTGTTTTACTTAAAGCGATACTTCACTTATTTAACCCATTATAGCAATAAAAAGTTTACGTTTAACAACACATTTCGCAATTTGCTGTCGACTGAAAATGACATCACAAGGGCTCAGGTAACCAATCACAGCTCACCTGTTTTGTCGGTTTGGTCATGTGACATTCACAAGCTGAGCTGTGATTGGTTACCTGAGAGCTTGTGATGTCATTTTCAGTCGACAGCAAGTTGCAAAATGTCTTGTAAAACGTACTAATTGTACATGAAAAATAATTAAAATATCAAATTTTTTATAGGCAAAATATTCATGTTTGACTGCCAAAAATGGCTAAATAAGTAAATTATCCCTTTAAAGTGGATGTCAATCTGAAATATTTCTTGACAATAATATCTTATATGTGACCTCACTCGTCTAAACACGACATTCTGATTAATATTACATTTGTGGAAGATTAGTTATTATTATTATTATTACCATTATCATTATTATTATTATTATTATTATTATTATTATTATTATTATTATTATTATTATTTTGTGTGCGATTGGCTCATTTTTAATCTGTCTCGGGGCGGCCATTTTGCCACTTGCTGTCGACTGAAGATGACATCACAGTTGCTCAGGCGACGACCAATCACAGCTCGCCTGTTTTCTGAAGCTCCGCTGTGATTGGTTGTCACCTGAGCAATATTGATGTCATCTTCAGTCGACAGCAAGTAGAAAAAATGAGTTTTTAAAGGTATTAATTGTACATGAAAACTAACGAAGTTATCAAATTCATCCTGGACAAAATCTAAACTTTTCACTGCTACAAATGGCTCAATGAGTCAAGTATCCCTTTAAGTACAGCGTGTGAGTATTATTTTTGTGCATTTGCAGTCATTCTGATGTTTTTTTTTTTTTTTTGTATGATGTACTTGGCTCGTGTCGTCGGGTTGCAGCACCGGGCGCTCAGCAGTTCTGCTTCCTGCTCTCGACCCGAGCCGGAGGTCTGGGAATCAATCTGGCCAGCGCCGACACCGTCATCATCTACGACTCAGACTGGAACCCTCACAATGACATCCAAGTATGTCTGAGATTGAGCTCAGTTTCTATTTTATTCATGGCTATTTTTTTTTTCAGATCATTTGTTTTTCAGCTATATTATGAGAGGTTTTAGGCTGCAACGCTCTAAACTGCCACAAGATGGCAAAGCTTTGGCTAATAGGAAATCATTTTTGCTGTATTGTAGTCATGCTGACAGCCCGGCGTCGTCTTTTTCAGGCTTTCAGCAGAGCGCACCGCATCGGCCAGAACAGGAAGGTGATGATCTACCGCTTCGTGACGCGGGGCTCGGTGGAGGAGCGGATCACTCAGGTGGCCAAGAGGAAGATGATGCTGACCCACCTGGTGGTGCGGCCCGGCCTGGGCTCCAAGACGGGATCCATGTCCAAGCAGGAGCTGGACGACATCCTCAAGTTTGGCACGGAGGAGCTGTTCAAGGACGAGATGGAGGCGGCTCGCAATATGGGGGGTGCGTCCGTGCCGCGCGCTGCACCACTGCATCACGGCCTCATTATATACTATAGTGTTTTTTGTTTTTGTTTTGTTTTTTTTAATCAACAGGATACTTGACTCATTGAACAATTGTCAGCAGTGAAAAGTTAATATTTTGTCTATAATTAATGTGGCAACTTCATTATTTTTCACGTACAATTAATACCTTTAAAAAGTAATTTTTCCACTTGCTGTCGACTGATGATGACATCACCTGTGCTGAGGAAGTAGGTAATGACCAATCGTGGCTCACCTGTTTTCTGGATTTGGTCAGCAAACTGAGCCATGATTGGTCCGTTTCCTACTTCCTCCGCACAGGTGATGATGTCATCATCAGTCGACAGCAAGTGGAAAAATGACTTTTTAAAAGTATTCATTGTACATGAAAAATAATGAAGTTACCACATTAATTATAGACAAAATATTAGCTTTTACAGCTGAAAATGGCTCAATTAGTCAAGTATCCCTTTACTAATGATTCATTGAAAATGTAACCAAAATATTAAAAACAGTTCTCATTATGATTCAGTAACAAAAATATATATAATATTAAATAAAAAATATCTTTGTTGTTTGTCTAGTTTTAGTAACATTATTTCATTAAATCACCTTTTTTTTTTTTTTTTACAACTGTTAATATTTAATTAAATAGAAATTACATTTGTGTTAATGTATTAATAATTAATGTAGTTCCTATATTTTATTTAGTTAAATAAAAGCGACAAAGATATACTGGTACACATGCAGGAATTAAAATTATTGTTATTATTTAGTAAAATAAAAATATAATTTATTTGCAATGCTGTATTTCTAATATACTATAAATATTTTTGAAAGAACTGTATTATATTTAGCTGCATATTACAGTTGGTAGCAATGAAAATATCAAATCTTATACAAAAGTATAATTGTGCATTGTGATATTAATTTATTATGCTTCAAAATATTTTTTGAGCTGCAACACACAAAAGAGACAAAATGTAGCTCAGTTAAAAAAAAATAAATAAATCTCACTATAATGCAGGAAATACAACCACAATAATAAATCATTATATTTTTTTCGCATAACTTAACTTTTTGGTCAGGCGACAACAAAGACGGCGAGGAGGGCAACGTGATCCACTACGACGACGACGCCATCTCCAAGCTGCTGGACCGCAGCCAGGACGCCACGGAAGACACGGAGATCCAGAACATGAACGAGTACCTCAGCTCCTTCAAGGTGGCCCAGTACGTGGTCAAGGAGGAGGACGGAGAGGTGAGGTTGTGGGGGCGCAGAAAAAAATAAAAAAATAAAATAAAATATTTGCAAATATTGATTGTGTGTTTTGAGTCCATTTGCTTGAGTAAATGACTGCTACATTAGCTTAGCGCAAGGTGTTTGACACATGATGTGTGTGCGCGCGCACAGGAGGAGGTGGAGCGCGAGATCATCAAGCAGGAGGAGAACGTGGACCCGGACTACTGGGAGAAACTCCTGCGCCACCACTACGAGCAGCAGCAGGAGGATCTGGCCCGCAACCTGGGCAAGGGCAAGCGCATCCGCAAGCAGGTCAACTACAACGACACCACCCAGGAGGACCAAGGTAGGCGTCGACAAACATGGCCGACGTTTGATCTTCGCACCCGTGTTCGTCTTTTAATAAGTGGCATGCTTGAGCAATGTGCAGGATGGTGGGAGGACATTTTGTACGTTTACAGTGGAACTTTAATGCTTTGTCCTGCACTCCCAAAAACGTATTTATACGTTTTTGTTGTTGTTGTTGTTGTTGTTTTTTTGTTGTTGTTTTTTTTTAATGCCAAAGCATACAGAAGGCTTTGATGCATCTTCTGACCTGAAGAGGTCGCTTAAAGCAATGATAATTATTACAAAAAATGCCCAGCAGGCGGCAGCAGAGTATAAGAGATCAGCCAGGGTCATGTTGCAACAAGCTCTTTTTGCCAGTGTTTTCAACAGGTTCGTGAATAATGATGAAACTTGGCTGTATTCTGATGCTAATTGCTGCAAAACGGATACAGATACAAATACACTTTTTTTTTTCCCTGATGAAAGAAGAGAGGCTTTTATCTTTCTTTTGGTTATTTTCCATATTTTTTATAGCAATAAAACACAATATTCTTGGAGCCTTGCAAAATCAGTCTAAATCCAGTAAAACGGCTGTGAGTTAAGGTTCCACTGTATTCGACAAATGCATGCTTGTGTTTCGAGTTTGTTTTTTTGTGGTCCTTTTCTTTGATGCCACTTGATGGAAGCATGTTGTCCGTTATATTACACCACCTGAGTCCAGCTTAGCTTTTGCACTCTTGGAGTTTCATATTGAGAAGACGTTTGAATTGGCTTCCACGTCCAGAACGTCAACACGGAACCACTCCTCCGTTCTATAAATCAATTACAAGCTTTTGACCTCCGTGACTGCGTTTTTTAAAAAAGTACACCAGTTCTGCTAATGGAGCTCTCTCCCCGAGTGCTCACCCAGCACGAGAGGGTCAACATATTATTTTTTTTTGGAGAGCGCACTCTCTCCCCCTTGCTTTCACGAGCCAGGGCGCTCTCGCTGAGCTGGCTGGCGCGGCGCCCCCAGGTGGCAATGCAATGTACTGTGTTGTCTCTGATGTGTGGTGCTCAGAGTGGCAGAATGATGTTTCAGACAACCAGTCGGAGTACTCGGTGGGGTCCGAGGACGAGGACGAAGACTTCGAGGAGAGGCCGGAAGGTATCCTTAATTAAAATCCTTTCATTGGGGACACTTCATTAGGGACATGCATTTTTTCTCATGATTGCAGTTGTAGGTGTACCTAATGAAGTGGCCGGTGACTGTATAGCAAAAAAGGGTTTTAAATCAGGATTTTCGTTTTAGGATTAACCACTATCCAGGGTGGTGATTTTTTATTTATTTATTTTTTATAAACGAAATAAGTGAATTTGTGAATATCGTGAATCACCAGGCGGGGGATAACTGAAATGCGAGTCATAAAATGTATCTTTTTGATCTTACCGACTGTTTTTCTCTGTGGCAGGTGGGCGCCGGCATTCTCGCCGCCATCTGAGGAACGACAAAGACAAGCCCTTGCCCCCCCTGCTGGCCCGAGTCGGCGGCAGCATCGAGGTATAAACTGACAGGGCCATTGGGGTGTTAGTAATATTTGTATATGCACAAAAGTATTTGCCCTCTTTCACTTTTTGCACTTTTTGCCTTATGTCATCCGATCATCCAGCTATGTGTTTAGTTTTTTGGTTTTTTTTTTAAACACCAAATAATTTTATTTAATATGGGGAAGAAAAGCAAATCTTTATTTCATTGCTTTTATTTTTATTTTTTAAGACACTTTGAACATGATTTGCGGAAATACTTTTTTTTTTTTTTTTTTTTTTTTTCACGGCATTGTACGTGTTTTGCTCCCCAGGTGCTGGGCTTCAACGCCCGTCAGAGGAAGGCCTTCCTGAACGCCATCATGCGCTGGGGCATGCCCCCCCAGGACGCGTTCACGTCCCACTGGATTGTGCGCGACCTGAGAGGGAAGAGCGAGCGCGAGTTCAGGTGACACTCCAGTTTGGAGTTGTTCAATTATGATTCAAATGATAAACACACTTCAGGTAAGGGGCCGATGCAGCATGCAAATGACTAAGTACAGTATGAGAACACCAAAGTGACAAATTAGAAATGTTTGGTAGCTTAATGCTAGCAGGCAATGCAAGATGCCATCGAGAGGCTAACAAAACTAGCATCAATGTCATGGTGGTTATTATCCTTTAAAGCAACAGATAATTTCACAATAGTTTTTTATAGTTTTTTTGTACACGTGTCACTTCCTGTTGAAATCTGGTCACTTCTGGGTCACTTCCTATTGAAATCAAGTCACTTCCTGTTGAAATCAGGTCAGTTCCAGGTCACTTCCTGTTGAAAACAGGTCACTTCCTGTCGAAAACAGGTCACTTCCTGTTGATTTTAGGCCACTTCCAGGTCACTTCCTGTTGAAATCAAGTCACTTCTGGGTCACTTCCTGTTGAAATCAAGTCACTTCCTGTTGAAATTAGGTCAGTTGCGGGTCACTTCCTGTTGAAATCAGGTCAATCTCGAGGTGCTTGATTTGTGGATCTTTTCCCCGCCTTCTCCATTCATTCCTATTGGACTTTTTTTTTGGGGGGGGGATTGCGTCGCCATGGTAACTCGGAATTACGAAAAAAAACAATTCCACGCCAAGTCAGATCGAGCCGCATCTTTTGATACCTCATTTGTGCCGGTACGTTCAACGGTTAAGCGTTTTCTAGGATAGTAATATGTGCCGCTACTGCTTTTCTCTCCAGCAGTCACATAATTATTAAAATGATAAATGAACAATATTAGTGCGAAAAAAACAAAACAAGAAATACCAGTTCAACAGCAGAGGGAAAAAAAATGGCAAAATATTTATTTTATTTTTTTACGCGGTAAAATAAAATGGGGTAATCATATAAAGGTTCCTGTATGATTCATTTAAGAAATGACTTTAATTTGGATCTTATGACTGTCATTGTGCATGTGAGTGCATTTGTTAGGATAGACGGGACACTGAATAAAGATGTAGATTGTAACGTTTGCTTAGATAGCTTGAGAATTTTTAGTCTTCCGCTGGAAGTGTGTTGTCTCTTTTTTTAAAAAAAACAAAAACGACCCTCATTGTGATTTGTCCAGGGCCTACGTGTCTCTGTTCATGAGACACCTGTGCGAGCCGGGCGCCGACGGCGCCGAGACGTTTGCGGACGGCGTCCCGCGCGAGGGCCTGTCGCGACAGCACGTGCTCACCCGGATCGGAGTCATGTCGCTGGTCAGGAAAAAGGTCAACGCCGACTCCGCCCGTGCTTTTCCTTTTTGTCGCGCTCACAAAACAAATCAGCATTCTTTTCAGTTCAGGGGCTGTATAAAAACCTTCTGTATGTTATAGCATTAAAAAAAAAACAACAAAAAAAACATTCAAAACATCTTTGGGACACTTAAAACATTTAAAATAGAACGCATTTATACGTTTTTTGAGAGCAAAAAAAAAAAAAATCACCTTAATCCTATATGTCTGTTTAAATCATACATCAAACGAAAATGCTTTAAAAAAATAAAAAAAAAAATAAAAAAACGAAAACTAACTGAAACTACATTTTATGTTTACAAAACTAACTAAAACTAACTATAATTATAGTAAAAAAATGTCCTTTGTTTTAGTCTTTGGTAATTAATTTCATGCATGAGCATTTGGGGATGATTTTAAACGTGATTTTTAAGTATGGTAGATTTATTTTAATATTCACCATTAATTAATGAGGACTTTTGAAAGTGCGTCACATAGAGGTGACATCATCTAGCAGCAGCCAATAGAAAAGCACCTTCAGATGACGTGGCTCCCATGGTGTTTTTTTTAAATGATGCGCAAGTAATACACTTTCTTTTTTTTTTTTTTTAATTAATACTGAAACTAACTAGCATTAGCATTTATTAAATTAAATGAATCTAAAACTAACAGAAGCACCCATAAAACTAATTCAAACTAGCTAAATTTAACAAAACAAAACTCCAAACGAAATAAAAACTAACTAAAATGAAAACTATAGAATAAACCTGCCCTCTGGTGGCCAAGTGGGTGCACACCGGAAGGAAGCTTTTGAATTGAATAAACATGAAATCAGACGTGCAGACTAATGAATTCTTTCCATTCTATTCAATCATGTTATTACTGTCGGTTTTTACAAGGCACAATACGGTAGCGTGCTAATCGGTGTGACAGCGAATGATTGTTTTGCCCGTACGCGGACGGCAGGTGCAAGAGTTTGAGCACGTCAACGGCAAGCTGAGCTCGCCCGACTTGATCCCCATCGGCATGGAGTTGAAGAAGCTGACGGAGAGCGTCTCGTCAGACCCCAACACGCCGCTGCAGGCCAGCCCCATCGCCACGCGGCCCGGGACACCCGACCCGCCAGGTCCAGCATTTATTTATGTCTTTCATTCTCATTCAAAACCAATATGTCGGTTGACCCAATTCGGAGCGAATGCACCAAGTGTCTTTCGTGCATTTGTAGAGAAGACCGAAGGCCCCGCCGAGGACGCGGCCGAGCAAGACGGCAAGAAACAGCCGGAGCGGGAAGTGCGTCCTTTTTCTTCGCGCATCAAAAATGTTACGCGCTCGTCCGTTGACTTCGCTGTCACGTCCGCGCAGTCATCTGCGGAGCCGACGCGCGCGCGCGAAGAGGAGGAGGCGGAAGAGGAAGAGGAAGAGGAAGAGGCGGCGGCGGCGGCGGCGCACAGGCGCGAGGAGAAGGACGAAGCCGACGGCGACGAGAGCAAGGCGGCTTCCGAGGACAAAACGGGCGGAGGCGACAAGGAGGACAAACGGGCGGAGAGGGCGAGCGGTCACGACTCGCCGAAAAGTGAGAGGCAGACCAAAGAGCCGCCGGAGAAGCCGGCCGAGGGAGGAGACGGCGAGGAGAAGGAGGGCAAAGCAGGTAGGGATGGACGAGTGGGAAAAAACAACAACAAAAGCCTCATGACATTTTGGGGGACACAATCATGGTCGTCTCCGTCGAATCTCTGAAAAGTCGGAGAACCCCCGAGTGATCTGTCGCTGCGTGTTGTCGGCGCAGATGAGGTGAAAAGCGAGGACGCGGCCGCAGACGCTCGCCTGAATGGCGACAAAGACGCGGCGGACGAAGCGGAGGACGCCAGGAAGGAGGACAAGAACGGATTCAAAACCAAGTTCATGTTCAACATCGCTGATGGAGGCTTCACAGGTGACGACTGCTCGTTTGTTTCAATCCATCAAGGGCGGCAAGTTAGCAAAGTCCTGCCCTCAAATCCTAACCCATGTTCAGAACCTTAATTTGAAACCCTAACACTGGCTTGTGATTGCACTTTGAGACCCAAACCGAGGCTTGAAACACCAAGTCCTATTTTGAAACCTGAACAGATGATTAAAGCCCTCAACTGAAACCATAACCAGTGTTAGTGGCAGATTTTTTTTCACTATTTTAAAAATAATTTTATTTTAAATTCTTATTTTTATATTCAATATGCATTTTCCACACAAAAAAATGGAGGTGCGTCAAATTTGAAAAAAATATATTTTTATTTTTTATTTTTATATTCAATATGCGTCTTCCAAAAAAAAATGGAGGTGCGTCAAATTTTTTTTTTAAATATTTGTATTTTTTATTTTTATATTCAATATGTGTTTTCCACAAAAAAAAATGGAGGTGCGTTAAATTTTTTTTTAAAATATTTTTATTTTTGTATTCAATATGCATTTTCCACAAAAAATGGAGGTGCGTCAAATTTAAAAAAAAAATGTTTTGATTTTGTTATTTTTATATTCAATATGCATTTTCCACAAAAAAAGGTGCATCAAAAAATACATAAATATATAATATATATTATGTATATTGAATGTTGATATTGATTATTATAATTTAAAAAAAAAACATTTAAATAATTTTTTTTGGTTTGTTTTTTCTTCCAATGCATTTCAATGGCGGTTAGTTTTATTGGTTAGCTTGAACGATGTTCAGTGGTGTTCAGGTGTATCAGTTACATAGATATAGATATAGATATATTGATATAGATATAGATAGAATCAAATGTTCCTCTCTTTTCTCTTATTTATTTCTCTTATTTATTTATTTTTAATTTTTTTCTGTTCATATTATGAATAGTATGACTTCAACTGTACACTATGGCCTGAAATAAATGAAAATGATGAGGATGATGATGATGATATCTATACTCGTAGTATGGTGCATACTTCCTTGTTGTGAGCATGACAACAGTCGATCAGAAGCAGCCACTCTTGTCACGTGACAATCCTGACTCCCACAAATGAATCCAACCAATGTGTCCCCCCCCCCGTGTGTCAGAGTTGCACACGCTGTGGCAGACGGAGGAGCGGGCGGCGCTGTCCTCCGGCAAGATGGCCGACATCTGGCACCGTCGCCACGACTACTGGCTGCTGGCGGGCATCGTGACGTATCCTTGACTTTTTCAATGCGACTTTTTTTTTTTATTTTATTTTTTTTTTCGCGATTGACGCACGTTGCCCCTTGACCGGAACGGACGTCAGGCACGGCTACGCGCGCTGGCAGGACATCCAGAACGACCCGCGCTACGCCATCCTCAACGAGCCCTTCAAGACGGAGATGCACAAGGGCAACTACCTGGAGATGAAGAACAAATTCCTGGCCAGGAGATTCAAGGTCAGTTGGAAGGAGGCGGCGGTTTCAACGTGTCGCATTTGTAACGTAACATCCGGTTTATGTCGTGTCTGTTGCGCAGTTGCTGGAGCAGGCGCTGGTGATCGAGGAGCAGCTTCGGCGCGCCGCCTACCTCAACATGAGCCAGGACCCGGGCCACCCCGCCATGGCGCTCAACACGCGCTTCACCGAGGTGGAGTGTCTGGCCGAGTCCCACCAGCACCTGTCCAAAGAGTCCCTGGGCGGGAACAAGCCGGCCAACGCCGTCTTGCACAAAGGTGCTCAGCAACGTCTCTCTCTCATGAGTGCGTTCATTTTCAAATTCACTTCAACGGCAACACTTGTTTTTTGGGTTGTTTTTTTTTTTAACGTGATTAACTCATCCCCTCCCCGCCATTTTCACATTTCGCAATCCCGTTCGCTTCCGGCTGTTTTACTGAATTTTGACTGATTTTGCAAGTCCCACAGAATATTGTCTTCAATTGCTATAAAAACATGGAACCTATCAAAGGAAAGATTAAATTCTCTTTTTTCATCAGGAAAAAAAAGTATGTTTCTATCTGTTTCCGTTTTGCAGCAAGTAGCATTAGAAGAGAGCTAAGTTTCATCAGTTTTCACAAATCTATTTAAAATTGTAAGTAATTAAGCTTTTTTTCTACATGGCCCTGGTTGATCTCCTTTGCTCTGCTGCCACCTGCTGGCCGTTTGTGTAATAACTACCATTTCTGCAACCGTTCTTTGCAGTTGAGAGGCTGCATCAAAGCCTTCTGTATGCTATAGCATAACAAAAAAACGTATAAATACGTCTTTGGGACACTTAAAACATTAAAAAAAACGTATTTACATGTTATTGGGGGCAAATGAGTTAATGACCACCCCTTACTTGGAAAGTCTGTGCTATGGGGAATTCCAGTCATAATGCAGCAGTAATCAATGTACCATATTAATAATGCATGTGATTGTGGAGACTGGGGTCAAGTTGCATTTTACAATTTAAAAAATGTACACAATTTCACAAAAGTCACAAAAGAAAAACGCACTGAGCTGTTACCAATGTCTTACAAATGCAATTATGCCATTTAGTGACAGAAAAATTACTTCTACACAAATCAATATCATACGAAGCTTTTTACAGTACAGTGCATCGTTGTGATTTCAACTCAATTTTATGAATTATTATAAAATGACCGTATCAATGACAAAAGGATGCAGCCATATTTCCAGTACTTTTTTTTTTCCCACTTTTGTTTGAACAACTGAAAACTGGAAAAAAAATTCATTGCACATTTTAGTGTGCATTTAGAACAAATAGAATATTTTATGACATTACATTACATAATAACATTTTATATTATAACATTATATATATTGGAGCTTAAAGGATTAACTTTGGAGATTTTTACATTTTAATTTTAATTTTTAATTTTAATTATTTAAAACAGAAAAAGTTAACTCAGTTAACATGGTTGAGTGTATCAAATTATATATATATATATATATATATATATATATATATATATATATATATATATATATATATATATATATGAAACACATCCTTTAAAAATGTATTTCAAGTTGCTGTAGCAAAAATGGAGTATGTTAAATCGAGTTCCCCCCCAAATTTCAAGCATGTTGAATTATGTCATTACTCAGTTAAAGCATATTTTATTTGCACAGTCGAATATTAAAAAACAGCTTTGAAAATGTTGTGGCAAGCTAAATTATGAACTGACAAGATCCTACATGACATAAAATTGCACAATTTTCAGTTTTTTAAAATTTTTATTTTTTATTTTTGTGGAGGCTGGAACGAATTAATTGCATTTCCATTCACGTGAATGGGGACAGACGATTTGAGATACAAATGTTTGCGTGTTTTGGCAGTGCTGAACCAGCTGGAGGAGCTACTGAGCGACATGAAGGCGGACGTGACGCGACTGCCCAACATGCTGTCGCGCATCCCGCCCGTGTCGGCCCGCCTGCAGATGTCCGAGCGCAGCATCCTGAGCCGCCTCACCAGCCGAGGTGGCGAACCGCCGCCGCAGCAGGTGTGTGGATGGACGGAAATTGTATACTTGATACAGAGTCGCCACTTTAGCGTAAAAAAAAATTGTCACTTTTTTTCATTTTTTTAAATTTATTTTATTTTTATTTTGTTTTTATTAGACTTTCAGCCAGGGAGGGTTCACATGCTCCCAGCTGTACGGAGGCACGTTTGGGGGTGCCTTCAGGGGCCCCGGGGGCCAGCCCATGGTCAATTACAGTCAGATGCCCCTGGGGCCCTACGTCAGTGGTAAGAACAAGCTACGCCGACATGAATGATTTCAAATCACAATCAGTTGCCAAATTAACTTTGGCAAAGGTTCACAGATTGGGCAGGTTTAAATTGCCCAAATACCAATACAAATTCTAACCTGCCCCTGCGCAGATTTCAACTGTGCTTCGTGCCAGATTTTGAGTTTTCATTTTGGAGTTTTTCTTCTGACATGCATCCTCGGGAATGTGTTTTTTTTTTCGCCCCCCCCAGTGTCCAACGGTCCTCCCAGCAGCCACCTGGACAAGAAGACCTTCGAGTCCCTGCGAGACGCGGCCACGCCCGACCTGAAGTCCGGCAAAGCGAGCGACGTGATCTGCATCGAGGACTGAGACGCTTTTCTTTCTTTTTCATTTGCAGACGTATTGAATCTGAAGAATTGCACTTTTACCTTTGCAAAGGTTTTTTTTAAAACTTGATATTTTGAATGAAAAACCTCCGACGAGATGTCAGGACTGAGGTAAAATGTGACTTTTTCTCTCTCTCTTTTTTTTTTTTTTTTTTCAGTGGACAATTAAGTGCAGGTTTCCTTTGTGTTGTGGTCATTCATGTCGTGTTGATTTTTTTTTTTTTTTTTTTGAAAGCCTTTTCCTGGATGCAGTAAATGCTTGGAAGTGCGCCACCCGCTGGTCGCGACGGTCTTTTACCTCACGCGGATGGCCTCATTGGTGACACCTGCAGGACTTTTTGACACATTGCAGTGTGTTTTTTTGTGAGTACGATACTTGTGATTGTTTTTTGTGTTTTTTGAATGTCGGCTGCACTTATAATGACGGTGGAGGGGGTGGCGGGGGGTTCGTTGGAACGGATTGGGTTTGCCTTCATTTGTGGGACTGTTATTACGAGAATCAAAAGGGTTTTTCTTGATATTTATATTGATTTCCCCCCCCCCTTGCACAAAAGATGCCTTTTGTGTTTGTTTTGTTCGTTGAAAGGCTGCGACGGGACCATCAAAACATTGTTTTGTCCTCCATGAAATTTTTATTTTTATTTTTTGCTTGCGGCTTTGTTATAAATCAAGAATGCTGTCGATTTTACAGGCTTGAAACCCGAACTTGAACTCCTCATTTGAAAGCCAGTTGGTGGTCTAAGACAGAGATGAGGACCGACAGAGGTTCAGTTTGGCCACAATACCGCGTTTGTCAAATCCAGAATACTTTGTGGGTTCAAGGCTTGAAAATCCGAACCCTGTCTCGAAACCCTAATTTGAATCTTTGTGAGAAACACTGAACCAGGCGGTTTTTTCAGACATTGATGACCATCCAAGCTCCATTTTGCGCTAATCTTGAAACCTTAATATGAAACTTAAAAGGATACTTTACTTATTTAGCCTTTTTTGGCAGTCAAACATTAATATTTTGCCTATAATTAATTTGATACTTTCATTATTTTTCATGTATAATTAGTAGTACCTTTAACACACATTTTGCAACTTGCTGTCACCTGAAAATGACATCACAAGGTGCTCAGGTAACCAATCACAGCTCACCTATTTTCTAGGTTTGGTCATGTGACATTCACAAGCTGAGCTGTGATTGGTTACCTGAGCACCTTGTGATGTCATTTTTAGTCGACAGCAAGTTGCAAAATGTGTTTGTAAAGGTACCAATTGTACGTGAAAAATAATGAAAGTATCAGATTAATTGTAGACAAAATATTAACCTTTTATTGCTATAATGGGCTAAATAAGTGAAGTAACCCTTTAACTTCAAACTCCCTACTTTGAAACCCTAATCCTGGTTCTAAACCCTAACCCAGGTGGTTTTAAGGCGGCTTGGAACCTCAACTTGAAACTCAAACCATCATTTTAGAGCCTAATTTTGAAACCCTAAAGCAGGTGGTTTTAAGACTGCAGTGGGACCATCAAAGCTCAGTTTTGGCCTTGGTGGTCAATTTGTGCATTTGTGTCAATTTAAAAGATGAGATCTGACGTGAAATCTTGACATGAAACTCAGTTTTGGTCATTGGCGTCCAATCAAGAATGCTATTTATGCTTATTGAAGCTGATGGACCCACAAGTTTACATTTAATTTCCACAATGTGTAAGGTGAGGTATGTAAGAATTGAAATGACGTCCGCCCGTGAGATGATTGAGGCGGAAGGTCCATTCAAGGTGACCTTCTGCATATTATTATCCTGATATGGAAGTGCAAGAACCCGATTGATTTTTCTCTATTATTTATTTCATGTGAAAACTGTGTTTGGAAAGCATCTTTTTTTTTTTCTTCCTTTTTTTTGCACTACAGTATTTGTTGTTTTTGTTGTTGCAGATGAAACCTCAGAAATGTGTAAATAAAATGTCAAAATTCAAATGAAAAAAAAGAAAAAAAGAATGTCGGCCGCGCCGTGACGTCAGCGGGCAGCATAATTCTGATCAAATGCAATCAAACTGGAGTCGGGATGAATGTACTGTCTACTACAAACAAACAAAGACTTCAGTCTAATATTATAAATATTGCGTATGTACCTGTACATGCTTCTAATGAACACGGCTTCAAAAGCTCGGGAAAAAAAAAAAGAAGAAGAAGACCTTGATGAGGCACCTTTTGTTGCAGCGAATGCACAGCTTCTGAAGCTTTTTTTTTTTTTTTTTCCTTTTCTATGGCAGTTCACTCTGGGGCTTCTTTTGACTTGTGCTGGCAAGTGACTGGACGACAAAGTGAACGGCCATCTTTTGATTTGTACTGTGGGTTTGTTTCATTGTGTTTTAATAAATCTTCCGATGACACCTTTGTTCTCCTTGTTGGCTTCAAGAGCTGAAGGAAATGTGACATTTCGTTCAGTTAGGTAAGTGTACAGTCACTGATGTGAAAATTTTGCAATATATATATATATATATATATATATATATATATGTTTATATATAATTATTTGCTTGTATATGTTTGTAGTTATAAACCATAAAACTATTTATATTTCATCCAAACTGCAGGGCATAAATACCAT